>NC_048299.1:208454003-208533646 GCF_013100865.1 Trachemys scripta elegans
AGTACATCAGAAAGCACCAGTATGAACTGAAAAATATTAACGTTTGTATAAAGACTTTCTAAGGGCTTGTCTACACTGCCAAAATTTTTCACCAAAAGGCAGCTTTTGGTGGCAAAACAGTGGAGGTGTACATCCTGAAAAGCCACTTTTGGAGACAGGTATCAGAGGGGTAGCCGTGTTAGTCTGAATCTGTAAAAAGTAACAGAGGGTCCTGTGGCACCTTAAAGACTAACAGAAGTATTGGGCACATAAGCTTTCATGGGTAAGAACCTCACTTCTTCAGATGCAAGAAGTGAGGTTCTTACCCACGAAAGCTTATGCTCCCAATACTTCTGTTAGTCTTTAAGGTGCCACAGGACCCTCTGTTACTTTTTACAGATTCAGACTAACACGGCTACCCCTCTGATACCTGTCTCCAAAAGTGGCTTTTCAGGATGTACACCTCCACTGTTTTGCCACCAAAAGCTGCCTTTTGGTGAAAAATTTTGGCAGTGTAGACAAGCCCTTAGAAAGTCTTTATACAAACGTTAATATTTTTCAGTTCATACTGGTGCTTTCTGATGTACTAGTAATTAGTAAAATTACTTGGATTGTAAGCTACTAGGGCAGGGACCATGACTTCTGTGTCTTGTACAGTGCTGAGCTCAGTACAGATTCTTAACAAAGTATTAATAATGGAACATAGAATACAGCCCAAGACCTTTCAACAAACCAAAAACAATAGGCAAAGCCATGGATTCATGAATAGCGCAAACATTTTAAAAGACGGCACACTGTCTTTCAAACATGGCTTTGTGTATATGTTTTTAAAATTCAAACATTCAGTGAAGAGCAGCATCAGCACATGGTAAAAGGCAGGTCTGAAACTACCTATAGTGCTCTCTGTATTCCCCTCAGGATGACCACCTGGCTTCTTCTCTGATACTCCTTCAATGTCACATCAGCCTGTGACTCCATGATCATCATACAATTCCGTGTGTCACATGAAGTGATGGTTCCACGCAGAGTTTTCCCCAAGCACCAATCCCTCACTTCAATGACTGTCTTCACTGAGGTCAGATTGTTTCATGCTCTGGGGCTAGAAAGTGAGTGAAGCAAGCAAAGGATCGTTCTTGTGCATGTTCTCTGCCACCTCTCTATATTCCCCTCTCCTCCTCACTGCAGTTCAAACATGGTCATTGTATTTATTTAGCTTTAGAATTCTGTCTCTCCCTGCTTTTTAACACCTCATTTCCACAGGCACAAAGCCAGTAACAAGTACTTCTCACAAGGTAGCCAGGAAAACACTTCCAGTGGAAATACATGTTTGCTCACAAAAACACGTATTTACACAAATAACGGCTTTCCTCCCTCCTAGTCGCCCAGCTGTGCTAAGAGATGCAGGAGGTTTTTTTAAAAAAATTTTATTTTCTTGAATGAGATCTGCATTTCTTAAGTTTTCCCTCTTCCTTCTATCTTTAGTAGATCTGTTGCAGTCAGGGCTGCTACATCATTTTGCAGCAGCAGCTTTGCATACTCTTCAGTTTACACCAACTTTTGGCATGGATTGATTTCTCATAACAATGGAAGGGGAAAAAAAAAAAAAAATAGATCAGTCAAGTTCAGGTGCCTGCCATTCAAATTTCTCTGAGAAAATACTCCTGTGAAAACTGGTATTTAGTTTTCCACTGAGACCAGTGTGTGCTAATATCCATTACTGATCACATCAAAACACCATACAAATGAACCTTTCCTTGAGAGAATCAGTTTTCTCAAGTTCCATATTCCAACATGAGAATGAAACAAGTCATTGGGTAGTTTTATCTAAAAATCTGCTGTCACCTTTAGCACCAAAGAAGACCATGTGATCTATGGAGGCAACATCACATGAACACAGACCTAGTAGGTAGGAACACCTGAGAAGTCAATGGAACATTTACACCACTTGAGGATCTGCCTTGTTTATTTTCAAAGTATGTCTACAAAGTCCTGTTTCCCTGAACACAGTACAAACAATCAATGGACAATTTCCTTGTTCAGACATCCCCAAGTCTGCCTCTCCAGTGAGTTCTGTGCTCAAGAAAGTCTGTCAGTCTGTTTCCTCTCAGGGTCACACTCAACTCCCCCTGGCTTTCTCTCTCCAACACACACAGGCTGTAACCAGTGTCCTAGCCTCTGTGTTTGCAACCAAGAAACTCCCTATTAATCTATTTGGGTTAAGTGTGGCCCGCCACAAGGCAGCCTTGAGCAGTAGCAACTGGCGTCTGGAGCGGTTTTTACTAACTAAAAGGGGTTGGATCATTCTTTCTGTTGACCCTGAAAGAGTTCTTGGCACATCCAGGTCTGTGATAGTCTTTGGATCCAAGTTCCACCCAGTGGAAGCCACTGCACTTGCAGAATATGTATCCCTGATTCCAGCCTTCTGCTGCTTCCCACATTTTATTTATCACATCCTTTTCTATACATTTTCTTTTATGTCACTAGTTGGGCCCCCTATCCTGCTATTTGCTTCATGTGGGTAGAGTTCTGCACCTGCACAGAACCCTGCTGAAGGCAATGGGTTCCACACAGGCTCAGCGGTCCAACCTTATGGATCCAGTTGCAGGATTGGGACCCCACTGGGTAACAAAAAGGTAAATTTTATTTACAATAGTAAGTACAAAGAGTAAAGAATAGAAATAGTAGCAGAAATATATACATTAACTTCCAGCTTCAACAGGTTCAGGGTTATTACTACTATTGTGAATAAATAAGTAATATTTTACATTTCTAAACATTTTTCATCTCAGGATTTCAAAGGAGCTAAACTCTCTTCCTTGACCAACATTCAGTCTGTTGTTCCTATCTCCAGTAACTTGGACTGCCAATAAACCTTTTTACCAGATCTATTGAAGTGTATTTAAACAGCAGAAGAACTCACTAGGAGCTCTGGCTCACTCTAGTCTCCACTTTCTCTCCCTCAAGCCCACTGTGATCAGTGTGAAGGACTTTGCCCCCTCTCTGGTTCAAGTGAGAACACCTCAGCTGTCTGTGCCAAGTTATTCCTCTCACCAGTCAGTTCCCTCAACCCAAAATATGCACAAGGCACCCTTGGGAATTACCATGGTGATACCTGATGTTGCCTCCAATGCTTAGACTTTTCTGCATGTGCTCATGCTCAATACATTGATGTATTTATAGTTTATTATGGCACTTAATTCCCTTTGCTTATGAAAATGTGTTCCTTTATAATAGATTTAGGATGAAATTTTGCATGAATTCTCACATTTATTCCAATGACCCCATAAAATCTTGCATTTGACAAAGGCAGAACCATCTTCAGTGGCTCTTGAGCTACCTTTATCCTGACAGCATTCCCTTTCTTTCTCTAGCCATATTTCCAAAAAAGGTCAGTGTTACCCACTTCTGCTATATCAAGTACAATCCCTTCATTTATAAGTATATGAACACACCAATGTTGCAGTCTTACTGAAGTGATATGTTTCAGATGATCAGAGTAACATTAAAGGCACTTTGTAATTTTAACAGGTGGATGTTTTAAAAGATTGTCGACTAAACTACATTACTTATCTTCATTGCAAGATGCAACCAACACCTATATAAGTTATACCATCATCTTTCTTGCATTCTATACCTTTTAACTAAGAATTGACACTAAATATGACAATGGCCTGTGCAAGATATTGTAACTTTCCATAGATTTGTGGAAATAATTCACATGCAGGTTACCACCTACAGCTATATATTTTCTCAAATTTGAAGTTATTGCACAAATATTAAAACACCTGTATCCACTTAATAAAGTTTAGATACATGTACTCCCAAAATTGTCTTCACTCTATACAATGCACTTTATCAGTCAAAATACTGATATACAGTTAGAACTAATTAAATGCTGACAGAACTTGTTTATCTTGATTTACAAGTTAGCAACAGGAAACCTGCACACACTCTTACAGACTAACACGGCTGCCACTCTTGAATCAGCAAAAAGAATAAGGAGTACTTGTGGCACCTTAGAGACTAACACATTTATTTGAGGTGCCACAAGTACTCCTCGTTCTTTTTATTTTTTCAAAAGACAGCCCTGAGGAAGAGCTCTGTGTAGCTTGAAAACTTGTTTCTCTCACCAACAGATATTACCTCACCCACCTTGTCTCTCTAAGTTAGCAACTTGTCATTTACTGAAGTGAGGGAAACAGGCTGGACTCAGAACAGGATTCTGTCTACCTGAGGGCAAATTCTGCCCTCACTTCTGCCACTGCAGGTCTACCATGAATAGAGGAGTGGAGGCTCAGTTATGGGCTGCACATCCTCCCCATGGTGCAGAATTCTGCTGTTTGAATGTTCTTTTACACCAGCGTTTAGGAGACACCGGAGGATTTTTCATGGTTGACCAAGTATCAATGGCTAGATGGATCCTTCCATCTTCTACCCATGCAAAGAGGATGCATTGGGCCACAGGGCTATTCTTCAGCCATTTCAGTAGTCCCTGGAAAGCAACACTGCAGCCACTCCATGATCTGTAGGAAAGAATTGCTTTCCTCTGCCTCTCCCCTCATCAGCTCCTAAGGTCACGCATTCAGGGGTGCTGGAACAAGTTTTTTAGTGGGGGTGTTGAAAGCCATTGAACCAGACTGTAAATACTGTATATAATGGGCTCCACTTTAAGCCAGGGGCACAGCAGCACCCCCAGCATTCCTACTTCCAGCACCTATGCAGGCATGTAGGAACGGTAGTGGATGACAGGGAATGTATCACTCAATTACCCTGTTGTGTTCATTCCCTCTGAAGCATCTGGCACCAGCCACCCTCAGAAGACAGGATACTGGGCTATATGGACCATTGGTCTGACTCAGTATGGCCACTTTTATGTTCTAACATCGAACAACCCATGCTTACAAAAGGGAACTAAACCGATCCTTTCTGCTCTACTTTAAAGTGTGAAATTAAACAGTAGGATACACTTAAAAGAAACCAAACTGGAAAAGATGGATGACGGACAAATGAATAAATGGGTGCCATGTATTCATTTATATTGATAAGAACATTTATGAGCATGGATACTGAACACGCCCAAGAAAATTTAAGATGTCTTTATCTGTTCTGGTTACTATGCCAAAATTTCACCAGTTATTTATTCTTTAAATTAATCCTAAGCATCTTTTAGGAGTATGTACTTTGTCTTTATATGCTTAATTCCTTGCTTATTAATTGCTCTGCACCAATTAATATTAGTGAGTATTAAGAAACAGGTCTTATAGTATTAAGGACAAAAGTTTGATCTCCAGATCCACACTTGCTTACCTCACAAACATATCTTCAGAGAAACCTGTTCTGGATTGAAATACTTAACATTTCTCTTCAGGTATCTTCCACTCCCGAATATTTTAGCTCCAGATCTATATGCCTGTCACATTTCAGACAGGTGGAGCCAGCTCCTCAGCTTGTGTAAATCAGTGTTGCTTTATTGACTTCAATTGATTTACAGCAGCTGAGAAACTGACTCCTGAACTCCCACAGGTACTTAGCTTAAACAGAAGTCATTCTTGATACAATATGTCACTTATTCATCGAATCTGAAAATCTCTTCCAATCTGTTTAGGAATGCAAGCTATTCCAGACCTCAGGTAGTATAATTCACTCTCTGCACTGAGCTATCCCTCCCGTTCTAGGATGATGTAACCATGCCTCAGTAGGTCACAACTGAACAGGGCTTTGGAGCTGTGCTCTGGCTCCACTCCAGCTCCAGGCAAAAGCCTGCAGTTCCGCTGCTCTGTGCTCCAGCTCCAGGCTCCGCTCCAAAGCCCTGCAACTGAGGATGTCAAATTCAGGTTGAACTGCTGAGAAATAGGGCAGAAACACCCCAAGACTGGTGGCTATTCCCCCCTAGAATATACCAAACCAGCAGGAAAAGTAAACTTCTGTTTCACCACACTGGCTAACAAGAAGTTATAAAAGCAGTTTCTTCTGGTATTCCAGTCTTTGTATTTATTACCACTGAAAACACTGGATTTAAAGGCAAGTGGTTCTTCACCACCAGTCTCATCAACTAAAAGGTTCTTCTGATCCCAAAGGACCAGCCACACACCCAGGTCAATATAGAACTTAGATCTTACCCAAAAAATCATGCTGAGGCCAAACTTTTAGTATCTAAATTCTCAAGGTTTAATTATAAAAAGAAAGAAAGGTGAGTTAAAATTGGTTAAAGGAATCAGATACATACAGTAATTGCAAAGTTCTTGGTTCAGGCTTGTAGCAGTGTTGGAACAAAACTGCTGGCTTGATAAGTCTCTGGTTGCTTCCAAATCATTGGAAGGTCCTCAGTCCATTGGTTAGAATGCTGCCATTAGTGTAAGTTCATAGTCCAGAGGCTTGGGCAGGAAAGAGACTGGAGCAGAATAGAGGTAAAATGGAGGAGTTTCCAGGGCCTTTTATATCTTCTGCAATGTGGAGGGAATCCCATTGTTCTTACTGTGGAAAAGTACAGCAAGAAGCAGGCCTGCTGACTGGGGGGAGGAAGGGGGAAAAGAGCGCAAAGGGGGCAATTGCCCAGGGGCCCAGGTGATTTTAAAAGGACCCAGGGACCCCCGGGCACTGCCGCAGTAGCAGTGGCCAGGAGCCCTGGGCCCTTTTAAAATCGCCTGGGTGGGCCGCAGGGCTTCTAGGTGCGTGAGACCGCTCCAGGCCCCCCCCAAACTTTGGGGGGGTCCTGCAAGCCAATGTGATTGGCCAGCGCAGGTGGTCCTGGAAGTCATAGATTCTTCACTTCCACCCTGGGCCCTGCCCGCCCAGGGATGGCCCTGGCGCCCGGAATTTCTGTCAGTGGGCCTGGTAACAAGATAGGAATTTGGAGTCACATGGCCATGCATTTCACCTTGTCACAGCAGGTGTAGCTAGGTGTCTCCAATGGTCTATTGACGATTAAATGTTCTTTTGATGGGCCACTCAATTTGAATAGTCCCTCCAAAATATGCTGGCTAACAACCTTGTGGACGTTACCCCAGAAGCAAACATTTAAATTCAGATAGAAAGTCAATACTCAACTTCAAATACAAAAATGCTACATGCAAACAGTTTTTTTTCTCTTGAGTTTTGTATGCTTATGAAATATGCCAGTCTAAGTGGCAATTCCTCTAGCACAGCCAGCTCTGCACCACCCTATATCAACCCCTAGCACAGGGGTCGTGCTAGGGACATTTTGGGCCCAAGCTAGCCCCAAGCTTTCCTAAAGACAGGGAGAGAGTAAAGATGGCTTAGTGACACTTTTGCCTTATCCTTTCTCTTTTCACTTAAGTGCAGCTGAGAATCTGGGCCTCAGTATCTAGTAATAGTGCTAAGTAGCACTAACAACTGATGAGTTTATTGATTTGAATATTTTTCCACTAGGAAGTGGACTAAGAGCATCACCACATTAACTTTTGCTTGTGATTACTAGCAACTTGAACTGGATTTAGATAGGCAACCTGGTGCTGAAGAGATTCTATATTATTTCTATTACAAATCCCACAAGCCATACCGTCTCCCACAAAGCCAACTGCTTATACAATTACTGCACACTTGAAAAAGCATGAAGAATGCAATTAGCTCTACAGTCACACAGCATGAAGGCTCAAGAGACAAACTTTGTCAACATTTATTTTGTAGCCTCTGAGCAGAACTCCTCTTCACTTTCTGGACTTGATGTTGTTCTCATGCAGCATAAGCATATTTGCCTAACTGTAAACACAGATGGAATGGAATGGCTTAGAGTGTACAAGTATAAATTAGGAGATAAAAATTGAAAACAACAAAATGTAGGCA
Source organism: Trachemys scripta elegans (assembly GCF_013100865.1). NCBI lineage: Eukaryota > Metazoa > Chordata > Testudines > Emydidae > Trachemys > Trachemys scripta. Next base: position 208,461,786 of record NC_048299.1, read on the forward strand.
GAACATCAGAAACATTTTCAGTGGCAAGAAGACACCCAGTCCAAAGTCAATTGAAGATCAGGCCCATTTCAATGGAACAGTCTTTCAAAGAGAGAAGCGTGCCTACCAGTTGAGCTAGACTGGATGCACCATTAAAATATTCTATAGGGAGTAATTCTGCAGTGGACTAAATGACCAAGGTGGGTTTTTCCCTGCCATCTCTCACTTCAGCTGCTATCTGCCCTCAAATTGTCTATGATTTTTGAAAAGTGAGAATCTGTATCACTGATGGACAAGTCTTCACAAAAGGGAATATGCACCAACAGTAGGGTTTGAGATTTGAGTGTTACATAATAGGAATTGTGAAAACTGACCATTTCTACCCTTTGTTTCCTATCATTTACCAGTTACTGATCCATGAGAAGACCTTCCCTCTCAACCTATGAGTGCTTATTCTGCATAAAGAGCCTTTGGTGAGGGGCCTCGTCAAAGGCTTTCTGAAAGTACACTACATCGCCCTTGTCTACGTGTTTATTAGAATTCTTTGAGGAAGTCAGATTGTTAAGGCATGATTTCCACTGTACAAAAGCCTTCTTGACTTTTCCCCCACATATCTTATTCATCTGTGTATGAGAGTTTTGTTCTTCACTATAGTTTCAACCAATTTGTGTGGTACTGAAATTAGGCTTACTGGCCTGTAATTGCCAGGATTACCTCTGGAGCCTTTTTTAAAGCTTAGTGTTACGTTAGCTATCTGCCAGTCATCTGATCCAGAGGCTAATTTAAGCAATAGGTTAGATACCACACAGTTCTGCAATATTATATTTTAATTGCTTAAGAACTCTTGGGTGATTACCATCTGGTCCTGGTGACTTACTGTTTTAACTTATCAATTTTTGTTGATCAGTTAATTATCTAGTTTTTTTTTTTTTATTAGGATGGGCAGGTCTTTTCCATGTCTGATTTCTATAACAAAGTTCCTTAGTCTTAAATGGAAGATTGTTTTTAATGAAAATGTCTAGGCACTGCAGTGGCAGTTTTAAAAGCTAATAGAATGTTCGGGATCATTAGGAAACAGATAGCTAATAAGAAAAAAAATATATAATGCCACTATTGAGATCTAGGATATGCCCACATCTTGAAACCTGCATGCAGTTCTGGTCACCCCATCTCAAGAAAAAGAGCATTAGAATTGGAAAAAGTATGGAGAAGTGTAACTAAAGTGATTAAGGGTAGGAACAGCTTCCATATGAGGAGAGATTAAAAGGATTGGGAATGTTCAGTTTAGGAAAAGATGACTGGGGTAGGTGGAGAAATGTGATATAGGTCTATAAAATCGTGAACAGTTTGGAAAAAGTGAATAGGGAAGCGCTATTTACCACTTCACATAAACACAAGAACCAGGAGTCACCTGATGAAATTAATAGGCAGCAGGTTTAAAAACAAACATGAATACTTCTTCACACAATGCAGTGAGCCTGTGGAACTCATTCCCAGGGGATGTTGCAAAGGCCAAAAAAATAGTTGTTTTAAAAAATAATCAGATAGATAGTTCATGGTGGATATGTTCACCAGTGGCTATTAGCCAAGATGGCCAGTGATGCACCTTCCCTAACTCTTTGACTACCAGAAACTGGGACTGGATGACAGGGGAATTAATCTCTTGATAAATGCCCTGTTCTGTCCATTCCCTCTGAATCATATGGCACTTGTTACAGTCAGAAAATAAGATACTGGGCCAGGTGGATCATTTCTCTGACCTAATATGGCCATGTTTATGTTCTAGAAAAAAAAAAAAGAGCCAATTGTATTTTTCGTGCTCTCTTTGTGCAGTAAGAACAAGAAGCTATTGAGTCAACCTCTCCAGATAGAATCCCCATTGCAAACTCTCTAGTAGAGAAAAAACAACAAGGCCAATTCAATTAAGGTGGAAGTGGGCTATTCTCAATAGTTGACAAGAAGGAGTGAATACCAAAGGGGGAAGGGGGGAAAAAAAAAAAAAAAATCACTTTTGTAGTGCTAATGAGGCCCGTGTAATCAAGGTGGCCCATTTCAAACAGTTGACAAGAAGGTGTGAGTATCAGCAGGGGGAAATTAGTGTTTGTAGCGACCCATCCACTCCCAGTCTTTATTCAGGCCTAATTTGATAGTGTCCAGGTTGCAAATTAATTCCAGTTCTGCAGTTTCTCGTTGGAGTCTGTTTTTGAAGTTTTGTTGTTGAGAATTGCCACTTTTATGACTGTTATTGAGTGGCCAGGAAGATTGAAGTGTTCTCCTACTGGTTTTTGAAGGTTATAATTCTTGATGTCTGATTTGTGTCCATTTTTGTCAACTGTTGAGAATAGCCCACTTCCACCTTAATTGAATTGGCTTGTTAGCACTGACTCCCTCTCCCCCCCACTTGGTAAGGCAACTCCCATCTTTTCATGCGCTGTGTATTTATATCTGCCTCAGCATTTTCCACTCCATGCATCTGATGAAGTGGGTTTTAGCCCACAAAATCTTTGGCCCAAATAAATTTGTTAGCCTCTAAGGTGCCACAAGGACTCCTCGTCATTTTTGCTGACACAGACTAACACAGCTACCACTCTGAAACCTCTCTACTAGAGAGTAATTCTAAATGACATAAGCAATGAACTTTGGTCATTTTTCTTGTGAGACATGGTGAGTGAGGTAATATCTTTTATTGGACCATCTTCTGTTTGTGAGAGAAGCTTTTGAGCTCTTCTTCAGGTCTGGGAAAGGTACTCAGCATCACAGCTAAATACAAGGTGGAACAGATTGTTCAGCACAAGTAGTTAACATACTGTTAGAGAACATTCAAGGTGAGGTAGCCAGTTAACACCTCTTCAGTCATAGGACCAAAAAAAATGTCACAGATTGTTGTAATAAACCATAAATTCAGGGTCTTCATTAAATCAATGATTTTCAGTGTCCAGCAAAGTTATGAAAGGTGTTTTGCAGGTTTTCTAGGAGTATGAAGACTGAGAGGTCAGCCATAGAGTGATCATTTTGTGAAAAAGTGTTCACCCACAGCCTATTCCACATAGTCAATCAATTTCATTGTCAGGAACATTTCCTGATCAGTCTCTTCCCTTAGCTCCATCCCAACCCTAAAATATACCTTCTGGGATCACCCTTCCCTGAACAATTGCTTCCCCTCTTTAGTATTTACACCTTTCAAAACACCAAGAATGGCTATCATATTCCACTGCAGTCATCATGTAGCCACTCTACAATATAGCATGTAGTTATTTAATATTGATAGTGCGGTAGGGCTGGATTGTGCTGAAAACTGGACACATAATAAATAACATTGCCTGCTGCAAAGAGATTACAACCTCCCCAGCACTTTAGTAAATTGAAATCCGAGAACAACAAACGCTAGAATTTGTTAGTAAACAACTGTGCCACGTTATTAGATCCCCTTAATAGCTTTTATAGAGTATACAGTAACCTCCATCTATATTTCCTTTGGATACTTACGTTGTGGTAGCCTCCAAAGATTTTGATGGTTCTGGGATTAGGGTTCTTGTAATAATTCTGTTTAGTGATCACTTTGCAGTGTAGGGGTACCTGGACCCCTTGATGCCACATAAGTGTGTTTCCAGTATAGGACTGGAAGTTGGGTTTCTATTAGGATTTCCAGCATTCCAAGAAAGTGGAAAGGTCTGATGCCCTTTGATTACGAGATTCAGTGATCACAAGGGGCTTGGGGAGGTCAGTGAAAGAATGGGATGCAATCTAAACACGTTTGGGACTAAACAGTCTAAATGGCTACATGTCTAGATTTAAATCTTAGCTGTTGTGTTTGTTGGCTGTTTCTGAAGGAAAATATGGACACATTATAGTACCTGTATTGACACACTGCAAAACCTTAGGCTTTTTTAAAGACAAAGACCATGCTGTGGTGATTAACGCTCACCTCAAGTACTTTAAGTGAGGCTTATGGCAGAATTGTACACTAATAAACTTTGCTACATTGTCTGAATGTCCCATTGTGATTAACCCTTTTTAAAGGTCATTTAAAATGCACCAGGTACAATATCCCATATATATAAAAATAAAATGATAATCTTTTAATTTTCCAAGATGTATAGGTCTCATTATCTTCCAGACTGTGGGCTTCCAGCTAAGCTGTATTTTCGCTCAGTCCCTGCTGTTCCCTGCCTAAACATGAACACAGATGTCAGATAAGCCAAATTAGTCATAATCATTCATCCAGTGCTGAAGCTTGGCAATACCATACTTTTCCCTCCAGGCCAGAGTAGTGAACAGTCAGAGTTTGTCAATCAAAAATAAATAAGTTGGGATGAGAAAGCCTCCCTAGAATAGACTTTTCAATAAAAATATCAACTAACATCGATGTCTTGGCTTTTGTTTGGTCTTTTTCCTGTTGGGATAATTGGGAGGGGGTGGGATAGGAAATGGGGTACTGAAGACAGAGGTTATTTAATAATTGGGCCATGAATGTGTCTGGAAAAATGCTGATTTGTCACTATTGAAGTGTTCTACAGGAGCATGTTTTAAATGTTGGATTTTCCTGCAAAACAGAAATTGTGAGTTATGGCCAGCTCTAGTGAGCATCTATTCAGAAAGACACTCATGTGCTTAAGTCGTTTGCTGAATCAGGTCTTTTAAGGTACATGTATACCCTCAGTGTTTAGAAGACTTGTGCTTTTGTGTAAATTGTATGCATCTATTACTAGGTTGCTACTTGAACATGGACAACAAGGTTAATTACATATGGCATCATCTTTTAAAGTGTAGAACTCATCTTTACAATTCTGAAAGAGGTTCAAACAAATATGTGAATATTATTGACAGATAGATCCAGTTTACAGGAGCTGCAGAAGATAACCATGAGTAAAGAGGACGTTTTTTGCGGAGGGGGGGGGGACAATTAAAGATCCATTGATATATAATTGCTGAGCAGCCTTCAGTGTCCTGGGAGGTACTGCCCTGACTCTGTGGCTCCATGGACTTCAGATACCAGTTCACATAGGCCCAGATCCTCCAAAATATTTAGGTGCCTAACTTCCATTGAACTCAATGACAGTTAGATGCCTAAATATCTTTGATGATGTGGGCTATAAACTTCACAGCTATCAGAACAAAACTCAGGACTTTCTGCTCCAGAAGCCACTTGAGCTAAATGAACTATTTTAGCTGTAATAGTTGTATTAGGGCTTACACAACTGTGTGCAGCACAGCGAGTAGAATAGGATATGATCATACTCTTGACCTGGTCTGAAATTTATTATGCAGAGGGAAGTGTTAAAAGCTTTACATGCCATCCACTAGGGTGGGGTTCCATGGCATCAGTAAGGATGATCCAGAATTAAAATATTTTGGCCAAACTGCAACCTGGTGTTCATGTGAAGGGGTGCACAAGAAGCATCCTCTGGACAAATAACAGCAGTACCGGTGTGCAGGGATTGCTTAGTCATGGCTCACTCCAACAAGAAAAATTAGCCAGAAAGAGTCAGGGTCATTACCCTGCCCTGAGGCAACACCAGCATGATGCTATAATGAGAACAGAAGAGAATCTGGTTCTTTATGAATTCTCTTATGCTGAAAACATTCTATAATGCTCCACAATAATACATTGAACCACTGCCAATTTTTTTTTTGAAAGAGAGCTTTGAAAATAAGGACACATTGTATCCAAAAGGGAGGGAACAGCAACAGACACCAGCCTATGGTAATCTATTCATGATAATCTATTCAGTCGTCATGTTAATTAAAAAAAGATCACCTAAAAACAGTGCATCCCAGTAGTGCTGCAAAGGGCATGGGACAGTAGTCTGCAACCATCACCAGCTTTCCCCCCCCACTTTTTGGTTCTCATCTATGGAACATCCTGGTTACCCAAATGTCCAAGCCCTAAATAAATCCACCTTATCCCAAAGCCCAGTTTTGTCCACACAATTCCAAGTCCTAGAGAAGCACCAAGCTATTGCACTGGGTAAATACTCTGAACTTTGTACTGAATGTGAAACTGCACCCCTATATGCTTCCCAGACTATTGCACTGAGCAGCATAGGTGCAGACTCTGTGGGTTCTCCAGGGCTGGAGCACCCATGGGGAAAAATTGGTGGGTGTTCTGCACCCACCGACAGCTCCTCGCCCTGCCCCCCCACCCCAGCTCACCTCCGCCTCCTCCCTTGAGCGCGCTGCTGTGTCCTGCTTCTCCCTCCCAGTGCTTACGCCGCAAAACAGCTATTTCACACAGCAAGTGCTGGGAGGGAGGGAGAAGAAATGCAGCACACTCGGGGATTTGGGGAGGGGTCCAATAGGGGCAGGGAGGGGGTGGAATTGGGGCAGAGCCATGAGCACCCACCGGCACCAACAAAAGTTGGCACCTGTGCTGGGCAGCACAGTACAGGGAGAAGGTGACCAGCCTTCTGTGGAGAAAGAAGACTATTTAGAAAAGCTGGACGAGCACAAATCCATGGGGCTGGATGTACTGTATCCAAGGGTGCTAAAGGAGTTGACGGATGTGATTGCAGAGCCATTGGCCGTTATCTTTGAAAACTCATGGTGATCAAGGGAGGTCCCGGTTGACTGGAAAAAGGCTAATATAGAGCCCATCTTTAAAGAAGAGAAGAAGTAGGATCCGAGGAACTACAGGGCAATCAGCCTCACCTCAGTCCCTGGAAAAATCATGGAGCAGGTCCTCAAGGAATCAATTTTGAAGCACTTCAATGAGAGGAAAGTGATCAGGAAAAGTCAGCATGGATTCACCAAGGGCAAGTCATGCCTGACTAACCTAATTGTCTTCTATGACGAGATAACTGGCTCTGTGGATGAGGGGAAAGCAATGGATGTGTTATTCCTTGACTTAAGCAAAGCTTTTGATACGGTCTTCCACAGTATTCTTGCCAGCAAGTTAAAGAAGTACGGGCTGGATGAATGGACTATAAGGTGGATAGAAAGCTGGCTAGATCATCGGGTTCAATGGGTAGTGATCAATGGCTCTATGTCTAGTTGGCAGCCATTATCAAGCAGAGTGCCCCGAGGGTCAGTTCTGGGGCCAGTTTTGTTCACTATCTTCATTAATGATCTGGAGCAGTGTTTCCCAAACTTGGGATGCGGGACGAGGGACATACTGGCCACCACTTCCCGCAGCTCCCATTGGCCTGGAGCAGCGAACCGTGGCCAGTGGGAGCTGCAATTGGCCGAACCCGCAGACGCGGCAGGTAAACAAACCTGCCAGGCCCACCAGGGGCTTTCCCTACACAAGCAGCATCCCAAGTTTGGGAAACACTGATCTGGAGGATGGTGTGGATTGCACCCTCAGCAAGTTTGCAGAGGACACTAAACTGGGAGGAGTGGTAGATACACTGGAGGGTAGGGATAGGATACAGATGGACCTAGACAAATTGGAGGATTGGGCCAAAAGAAATCTGATAAGGTTCAACAAGGACAAAGTTAACTTAGGAAGGAAGAATCCCATGCACTGCTACAGACTAGGGACCGAGGGGCTAGGCAGCAGTTCTGCAGAAAAGGACCTAGGGTTTACAGTGGATGAGAAGCTGGATATCAGTCAATGGTGTGTCCTTGTTGCCAAAAAGGCAAACGGCATTTGCGGCTGTATAAGTAGGAGCATTGTCAGCAGATCAAGGGATGTGATCATTCCCCTCTATTTGGCATTGGTGAGGCCTCATCTGGAATACTGTGTCCAGTTTTGGGCCCCACACTACAAGAAGGATATGGAAAAATTGGAAAGAGTCCAGCGGAGGACAGCAAAAATGATTAGGGGTCTGGAACACATGATTTATGAGGAGAGGCTGAGGGAACTGGGATTATTTAGTCAGCAGAAGAATGAGGGGGGATTTGATAGCTGCTTTCAGCTACCTGAAAGGGGGTTCCAAAGAGGATGGATCTAGACTGTTCTCAGTGGTAGCAGATGACAGAACAAGAAGTAATGGTCTCAAGTTGCAGTGGGGGAGGTTTAAAACTTTTTCACTAGGAGGATGGTGAAGCACTGCAATGGGTTACCTAGGGAAGTTGTGGAATCTCCTTCCTTAGAGGTTTTTAAGGTCAGGCTTGACAAAGCCCTGGCTGGGATGATTTAGTTGGTTGGACTAGTTGACCTCCTGAGGTCCCTTCCAACCCTGATATTCTATGATTACAACCACCATAATTTTATACAAGATAGGTCATGAGAGATCATTGGAAAGGTTATGATTTGCTGAATATGATTATCTTATTTGTATGCATGTATCATTTTTGTATCTGAAGTTAGGAATATTGACTATATATCTGTATTATGAATGTGTTTACACCTGGGGACCACCCACTAGGCAAAAGACTATCAGTCTAGATGGTTGGCTGGGAAGGGCCCATTCAGGCTGATGAGCCATAGGGAAAACAATAAATTATATAGGCCTTAAAAGAAGCTTATCTCCCAGTGGGAAGCCTTCCTGAGGATGTTGTAAACAGCCTCTGACTCATGGCTGCTGACCACACTACAGGGTCATGTGACCAGGTCACCTGGTGCTGGACTCCATCTTGGAGTACCAGTGTTTTTCTACTGATTGGCATGGGAACCAAGCTTTGAAACAAAGGGTTCCTGCCATATGCAAAAGCTATTTAAGGCAGGGGAATGACATCATCATGGTTATTCATGGATTCCCTGCCCCAAAGAAACTCTTAGAAAGACCTGAGGAACAAGGACTGAACTGGGGCACGGGGTGGAGGAGTGTTAGACCCAAACTAAAGGGATTTTTAGCCAGTGAAAGGAACACCTAGGGTTTTAAGCTGTAAGCAAGTGCAGCTGGTCCCTTAAGAATCTCTACAGCCTGCTTCAATCATTTAGGGTGAGAATTTGCTGATCACGTCCAATCTCTTTAGTTTATTAAGCTTAGATTGCATTTTTGTTTATTTGCTAGGTAGCCTACTTTGATCTGTTCGTATCCCTTATAATCACTTAAAAGCTACTTTTTGTAGTTAAAAAACTAAATTGTTTTTGCTTTATCACAAATCAGTGTGAGGGAGTCATAACTTGGAGCAAAAAGCAGTTGTATATTTCCTCTCCACATTGAGGGAGGGATGAATTTCATGAGCTTATGCTGTACAGTTCCCTGTGCAGCACAAGATGGTATAACTTTGGGTTTACACCCAAGTGGGGGGAGTGCACTTGAGTAGCTGGGCAGTCCCTTAGCTGTAGCCTCCCCATGCAGAGCTGATCACAGCAGCTGTATGTACTGCAGCGGAGTGTGTCCGTACCTGCAGGTGTGCTGAAGCCTGAGAGAAGGCTTGGCAGGCTGGTCACAGCAGTACAGTGTAAAGGGAGCTCAGGCTGGTGGGTTAGGGAGCTCAGTGGTACCCTGGGGAAGAACCTGTCACACTGAGATGTTAGGCATGCCTGCAGATCTATCCCCTATCAGCATTAGAAGATGGGTTTGTGCCTAATCTCTGGGAAAAGGCATCTTCTCCAAACCATAGTAGGATTGAGACCCCCACAATTTTTTCCTTGCTGTAAAAGGGTGTTCCACTCACCTCTAGGATGGTGCCTCCTCCTGGTCACTCTGGGAAATAGCTCACCAGGTCAAAACCTCTTCCTCCAGTTGCACACAGTCTCTCTGCCCCCCTCCTTCGCTGGGTCTGTCACCTCTTCCTCACTCCTCAAGCTGCAGCTTTCTCTCCATGACCCAGTCCTCCAGCCAAGTCACCCTACATGTTTGGTACCCTAGAAGGGGAAGAGTCAGTCTCCCCTTTCACTGCCCCTTGGTATAACTCCTCAGGGGAGCCTAGACCTGCCCTCTACTCCAGGTTCTGGCTCAGGGACCCTTTAGTCATCAGTCAAGTAGTGTCAATCTTACTGCCTTTCCCTGAACCCTTTCCTTACAGTCTGGCACTCCCAAAAGTAACTATAGGTTACCTGTCCTCATGGTCTCCAAACACACCTTCCTTCAACCAGGGAGTAACAGCATACTTTCCCCAGCAGCTGCTTCTGTGGCTAATTTCCTAACTTTATAAGTCCAGCCCAGCTCTTTCTTCCCCAGATGGCCTCCCTCCCTCAGTCAGGTGATTTCTTACGCACCTGATTCCTCTCAGCTGTGGTCTGTTGGGTTAATTAGCCCCCTTCTCAATTTGCTATAATGCTTTCAGGGTAAGTGTGGGCTGAACGCACCATCACACTTGCCTAGAAATAAAAATGTAACCTGCCTGAAACCCACACTTGCATTCTCAGAGTCCATGCCCTGGGTAAAAGATTTCTTACAATAATACAATTTAACAGAGAAAAATATTGCTAGACCTTGTAAAAAAATGGAAAATATTTCTTGAAAAAACTGTCCCATTTTTCCCCACTCCCTTTGAAAACTTTTAACATTTGAATTTTTTCAATCAGCATTAAACACTACTCATAGTGAGAGACAGAGGCACCTTCTAAATGTTCCTTAAGCAGCTAGTGACATTTATTATTACCTGAAATATTTTGACCAGCTATTTACCTAGTTTTAAACCTTCTCATTCTTCAACATCTGATTTTGCTTAAACTCAACTCATGGTCTGTTTTGGTGCCTGCGCAACATAAAGTTAGCACTTGCACCAGGCTCATGTTCAGTGTACAGATCCTCTGTCTAGCACCTTCCCTCCTGAGAGCTGGGACTTTGCAATCCAACTTGCCTACACCCTGAGGCTAGTTCTGGTTCCCCCAGACTCCCCAGTAGCTTAAGCACCTCCTTCCCAGAGCGCCAACCTTGTGAGCACTGTGGTTTACAGTTCACCCTTTGAGGGGCTTGCGACAGTTGAAGCAAATAAACACGGACTCTGAATAGGGTTTCTTACATAATTACACTATGCTTTAGACAGCACAAGAGATATGCAGATGTAGGCAAAATAAAAAGCACCTGCCCATGAATCCTTGCCTCAGTTTCTACATCACTCTTCAGCATTCCTTGGGATTTAGGCAGAGTCTTCTAAGAAGTCCAGGATCTTTCCTCTCTTGCATATGGCTTCTCCTTTAGAACATGAAGTCTCTCTGACCTACAGTCAGCATTCTCCACGTTTGGCTGGGCTGGCAGTCAACAAGCCTTCACAAATTTGTCTTTTTGTTCCTCTTTGAGTCCCCCTCTGAGTCTCTTCCCTCCTTCCCCCCTCAATTTCTCAGACTTTGTGTTTTTAAAGGGCTGCATCAACCTTTGGGGTCTTTGTTCTGCTTCAAAACCTCATCCCCACAGATCACCTAGAATATAACTGGATTCTTCCAGCTCAGGCACCCTCTTTAACAAACCCATTGTCCTGATAGAGCAGTGTCATTACAGTGTTAATGATTCCTTTTGTTTGTTCTGTAGCTTTTTCCAGGTAGGGTGTATGATATGTGACTGGGGACTTGTCTGACTATGGTTGATTTATTATGCATTGGAAGTGGAATTATACAAAGAGTTCATAAAATAACCAATTCATAAATTCATAGGCAGGTCTTCCAGGCTTTTGTAGTACTGCTAAAATCAATCCTTGGCTCTTTATTTTTATGCATACACAGATAGTGCTGTATAAAAACACCCAAACAGTGTGTTGAATAGTTGGGATTAAGTGGCCAAATCTGGCAGCCAATGGGAATTAATCAAATGACTAAAATATGTAAAATCCACCCCAAGGTTTTGATCATTAATTTATTATTTCCATACTTAACCGTTATTAAGGAAAGCATGCTTGGAAATTGATATCTCTGTTTCTCAAAAAGAACAGGAGTACTTGTGGCACCTTAGAGACTAACAAATTTATTTGAGCACAAGCTTTTGTGGGCTAGGAAAGCTTATGCTCAAATATATTTGTTAGTCTCTAAGGTAGGTCTACACTACCCGCCTGAATCGGCGGGTAGAAATCGACCTCTCGGGGATCGATTTATCGCATCCCGTCGGGACACAACAATCGATCCCCGAATCGACGCTCTTACTCCACCAGCGGAGGTGGGAGTAAGCTCCATCANTTTGCCGCCGTCCCTACAGCGGGGTAAATCGGCTGCGATACGTCGAATTCAGCTACGCTATTCGCATAGCTGAATTTGCGTATCTTAAATCAACCCCCCCCACGTCCCCCCGTAGTGAAGACCTGCCCTAAGGTGCCACAAGTACTCTGTTCTTTTTGCGGATACAGACTAACATGGCTGCTACTCTGAAATCTGTTTCTCAGTTTTCCCATGTGTGAACTGGGGATATTTGCCATCTCTTTACAGAGAGAGATAGCTCCTTGCACCCTTTCTCCACTCCACCACCACAATGCATAGGAGTCAATCATAATTGTATCTAAATTCTCTAAACTGGACAAGGTATAATACAGTACCGTACATTGTATTTAACTTACACATTTGTAACAGACAAGCTGCTAAGCCAAATGCTTCCTTTGCAATTCTTGAAGAAAGTAACATTTGCCAAAAGTTTATGTATTATACATTTTATTTGTATAGCTGAACATCTGTTGAATAAAACATTTTCCTCAAAAATTAACCTGGACAGATATTTTTTGAGGTTCTTTCAGGAAAAAGAACTGTTTGAATTTTATGGTTAGACAAGCTCAAGAAATATAACAGATGAGTTTATCTTCAGCTGAATAAGAATCTGTGATTTATAATTCAGGAGACTCAACTTCTTTACATGAGTATAATGAATTATAGAAATATACATCACCTGCTGACTGCAAGAACATCGTTGTACACTGTATAGCCAGTTGCAAGCTTTTTTACTGATTAAAAGAAGACTGGCATTTTCTACCCTATTTCTAATCCTCCACAATGGATACTTCTAAATTCTCACTTCTCCAAAGTTCTAAGAATGGAGTTTAACTACAATTCCTACAGTAAAAAAATTAATTGGACCAAAGTTTTTTGCTTATTCAACTCCATGGCTCTAGAATTCTCTTCTGGATAATCAGACTTAAAGAACATGGCCTACGTCATTTAAAGCTAGCATATTTTGTTATTAGAGTACACCATACGCTTAGATTAGACGTGTGACAACAGTGCATTATTGTTGTAAGGGAGGGATATAGGAGTCCTGTTAAGATTGTCTTTCTTCCATCACCTTCTCTTCCCCCACAATTCCATTCACACAGACATTTTCCACACACACTCAGCATATCTTCTCTGTGATCAATCCGACCCTTACATCCTTCAGCCAAAGATCCTTTTGAATAGAATGTGATTGATTTTATATGCCTCTGTTTCTTGATACAAAAATGTTCCTATATTCTGCACCCACATCACCTCAAGCTATGATCATATAATATCTCATCAGCTAATCATAGTCAGAGGCACAATAATTTGCACAAACGCACCAATGCAAACAGAATGTAATCAAGCTATTTCTCCTTCGCACTGGGAAGAGAGAGTGAAATAGATAGTTTTTTCCCTATTTTTTAAATACTTGGGAGATTCAGATACTCTGGTAATGAGGGCCATATAAATAGGCTGGATGGATAACTACTAAGGAAAAATGAGGTGCTGTCAAAAGTGGGAATAGCTAAGCACTTTTTCTTCTGAGCCAGTATGGAGCCAAAGCTCCAGCCTAGTGATAGGGGGCTGTTGGAGTTGACACCTTCTCTACTGAGGATGTTAAACCAAACTCATGACTAGAGCTGGCCAAAAAATTTTCAAAGGAAGAATTTTCCATCATTTTCACTGAAATGAAAACATTTTATGAGAATGTGCCAATTTTAATGACATTTTTGAAACAAAAACATTGAAACAATAAAAAATTGAAGGGACTGTTTTCTTTCAGCTTTTGTCTACACTACAAAATTATGTTGACCTAAGTTACATCAGCATACAGGCACCACAGTACCGTTTTTGCATGTCCACATTACACTCCTTGTGTCAGCCGTGCGCATCCTCACTACCAGCGCTTGCATCAATGCAGAAAGCAGTGCATCGTGGGTAGCTATCCCACTGTGCAACTCACCACCATCTAGTTCAGGGTGTTTTGGGAAGGTTTTGCTATGTCTCATGGGGCCAAATGAGTCATGCAGGGGTGACCAGTAGCATGATTTCAACATCCCCTAATGCAGTGTTCCACATTCTGTAATTTCATCTGCATGCTCTAGTGTTTCGTGCCTGATTTCAAAATCCCCACAAACCTGCACATCCCTCCTCACTGTCCACCAGCTGTGTCAGAAAAATAAATCCTGCACAGCTCTGCAGTATTGTGATGACCATTATGAGCATGGCCTGCCTGATCCTGCAGTATTTGCAGAGCTGCCGGAGGAGAGGGAAACATGGTGATTCCTTGGAGGCTAGATTGCTGTGGGAACTAGAAGCAAAAGTTGTTGGTGCATTCATGGAGATGATGGTGTACTGGTTCTGGGCCTGAGAAACAAGCACTGACTGGCGGGATCGCATCATAATGCGGCTTTGGGATAATGAGCAGTGGGTGAAGAACTTTCGGATGCGCAAGGCTACATTCCTGGATCTGCATGCAGAACTTGCCTCAGCCCTCCTGCACAGAGATACCAAAATGAGATCTGCACTGACAGTGGCAAAGTGAGTGATCACTCTGTGGAAACTTGCAATTCCTGATTGCAACCGATCAGTCAGAAATCCTTTTGGAGTTGGGAAACCCACCATGGGGGTTGTTGTAATGAAAGTGTGCAAGGCCATTAATCACATCCTGCTCTGAAGGACTGAGTCTCTGGGCAACATAGAGGATGGTTTTGCAGCAATGGGGTTCCCAAACTGCAGTGGGCCAGCAGATGGCATGCATATCCCTATTTTGGCACCAAACCACCTTTCCATAGAGTACATTACCAGAAAGGGCTATTTTTCTATGGTATTGCAAGTACTGGTGGATCACTGGCCACTTTACCGACATCAATGTGGGTTGGTAAGGGAGGGTGCATGACACACACATCCTTAAGAACACAGGACTGTTCAGAAAGCTGCAATCAGGAACTTTCTTTCCAGACCGGTGGATTACCACTGGGAATGTTGAAATGCCAATAGTGCTCCTGGGAGACCCAGCCTACCCTTTGCTCTCATGGCTTATGAAGCTGTACACTGGCCACCTCAACAGCATCAGAGAGTGCTTCTACTACAGGCTGGGTAGATACAGAATGACAGTTGAACGTGCCTTTGGTGATTTGAAAGGTCACTGGTGCTACCTCCTATTAAAATTGAGAAAAATATCCCAATGATTATAGGTTCCTGCTGTGTCCTGCATAATATCTGTGGAGCAAAAGTTTCCACCGGGGTGGAAGTGGGACAGCTGTCTGCTGATTTTGAGCAGCCAGATACCAGGACTATAAGAAGAGCTCAACGTGGTGCTACTAGGCTCAGGGAGGCTTTGAAAGACCATTTCAATAGTGAACCACTGTAATTTGTGTTGCTGCACTGTGCTGTACCTGGCATTTCTCTTTTGCATCACAATACGAACCTTGTAATGAGCGCTGTATTTGTAGTAATAGAACGTTGCAAAGGCACCTTACTATTATCTGGGAATGATGTCAGCCCCAGCCAGCATATGTTGTGAATTAATAAACATGAATTAAGTTTCTGTAAATACTTTTATTCCATATTCATGCAAACAGACACATTTGTAACTGAATAGAACTTAATCAATAAAGGGGAAAGAACTTTTGAAGGGGACACAACACTCATTTCCATTTCACAAACACATACACCAACCGTGTCTTCCACAGGTCAGTGTATGTGCATCTCTGATTGCCAGTATTCTCCCCTGGGGTAGAGTGAGGGCCTGGAATGCAGTTCTCTATGGGCTTCAGATGAAGGCAAGCACGGGACAGTGGAAGCTAAAGGTCAACAAGAGTCTGTAGCATGTCTGTTTGTTGCTTGAGTGGCGCTAACATCTCCTGCTGCACGTCCCTCTCCTTTTCCTGCACCAGTCTCCTCTCTGTTCTATCCCTGGCCGTGCTGTCCAGGAGGGTGATCCTCCAAGCCCTGTGCTCAGTATCCAAAGTAGCGGAGGCTTGCAGGATCTCTAAGAACATGTCACCCAATGTCCTCTTCCTTCTCCTTTGCAAATCACCTTTTGTCCCTTCTTGCCCTTTCCTTCTTGTCTACCCCTTCTTTCCCCGCAAACTCACCATAATTGGACTTGCCCTGACCTGTGTGCCAGCCAAGGGACAGTAAGAAAGAGGTGTGTGTAACTTTTGTGATTCACGTCTGTGAGCGCACTCACAATACCGTCTCTCTTCATTGTATCTTTGCCTTTTGTAGATGTGCCCATGAGAACATACTCCTCCACACGGGTGGAGCGCCTCCATCAGATAAGGCAGTGGCCCAGGAGGAGTAAGGAGGATATGTTTCATGAGGCGCTGCAGTCAAAAGATGCAGCACAGAACGAAACAAGACCATGGAGGGAGACAATTAATGAAAGACTGAGGCTGGATAGCCAGGAAAGGACACAGGGGCAGGAGTGGATGGTAAAGCTCCTCGAGGACCAGAAAGATATTGAAGTCCCTCATTTATCTGCAATCACAGCAACTCTATGCCTGACTCTCTCTCCAGCCACTACAGAACTCCAGTCCATGCCATTCCCACACTCCCCCACTGCATTCATCACGTGTTCCCAGTCCCTCACAGTATCCTGTGCAGCCCATGCTTGAGGACTGGTTTCCCAAAGAAAGCTGGAGTTACACTCAGCTGTGAGAGCTCTGTTCTTGTTCATGTCCCCTGTTTGATCAAAAGTTTGTGTTTGATACTGTTATTAAATCTGCGTCTTTGAAATTAAATTATTCTTTATTTGAGAAATACATACAAACATACATCGTTCAGTGCTAACATTGAAACACATTGGCTATGGGTAGGAATATTTGCTCCTTGCAATTAACACTCAAGAAGCAAGCACTACAGGGGTAACTCATGGCGGCAAGTAAACATTGCCTGGCCGAATGCATCACATATAGACACATTACTGGGAATCATTGTCAAAATGCTCTTTCAAAGCCTCCCTGATTTGAATAGCCTCCCGCTGCACCCCTCTAACTGACCTTGCTCAAAATCAGCAGCCAGCTGATCAGCCCATAGGGGAAAACTTTTCCCCCTTTGATTCACAAATATTATGGAGAGTACAGCAGGCTGCAATGACCACTGACGAACCAGCCAAAAGGACAGCACCAGCGACCTTTTAATCAGCCAAAGGCACATTCAATGGTCATTTGTAGGGCCCTACCAAGTTCACGACCATGAAAAACATATCACAGACCGTGAAATCTAGTCTCCCCCCATGGAATCTAGCCTTTTGTGTGTTTTTACCCTATACTGTACAGATTTCCAGAGGAAAACCAGTGTTTCTCAAATAGGGGGTCCTGGCCCAAAAGGGAGTTGCAGGGGGATGACAAGGTTATTTTAGGGGGGTTGAGGTATTGCTACTCTTACGTCTGTGCTGACTTCAGAGCAGAGTGGCTGGAGAGTAGCAGCTATTGTCCGGGAGCCCAGTTCTGAAGGCAGCACTCCACCAGCAGCAGCGCAAAAGTAAGGGTGGCATGGTATAGTATTGCCACCCTTACTTCTGTGCTGCTGCCTTCAGAGCTGGACAGCCGTGTAACCAGTGAAAATTAAAACGAAATGAACCCCAATATGCCTCTCTGTTTCCCTTTTTACAGGTACAGGTTCTTGGTCTAATTATCAGAATCTATCACCTGAGGAAGCAGCTCCTGTGTCCCACTCTCTCTCACAAGTGTGGTGTAGGAAAGAGGAGAGACAAAAGTTATGTTTGAAAACAGGTATATTAAGGATTGGTTACATGAAAAGGGGTAAGGGCAGAACCACAAGTAAACACATAAAACTCAGCAAACAGTGGACTGCAACAAAGGAGCTCAAGCTCAGACCCAATATACCCCTACTTTGGCAACAAGAACATAACAAATCCCCAGTAGAGCCTACTGCTAATCAGATGTCATCTATGGGCAGGTCAGATGGTAGTGAGCGGTGGGTCCAGGACCTTCTATCCTCGGCCAAACACTGGCCTTTGGGGAAGAACACTGGGTCTCAGCAGCTGGATGGTGACAGGCTGCTGGAACTGAAGTTAGTGGATGGTGGACCAAAGGACCCTGGATGACAGGTAAGTCGATAGTGTCACAGGATCTTTCACAGCTCTTGATCTGGAGACCCGCGCAAAAGCCCAACCGCACACGGCTGTCTGCTGGGTGGACAGCCCCGTGATGACATGGCACAGTTCCTTATAAGGAGTGAGTGGCGGGAAAGATCTGAGGGGTTGGCAATTACAAGTCAGTTTCAACTGGTTTGAATCAGCCCTCACACCACAGCTTTGGTGCCTTAATTTTCCCACCTTTGGGGACAAGATGGAAATTCAACTCCATATTGGAAAATACCAGTGTCCATATGGATGAGGGGAAACAATATCAAAATCTTATCCTAAACATTTTGAATCATTTATCCTATGAAATCACCAACAGCCGGACAGTGGCAGCTGCTGACTGAGGGCCTAGCTCTGCAGGCAGCAGCACATAAGGAAGGGTGGCAATAACATACCATGCCACCCTTACTTCTGCACTGCTGCTGGTGGTGGCTCTGCCTTCAGAGCTGGGCTCAGCTAGCAGCTGCCACTCTCCAGCTGCCCAGCTCTGAAAGCAGCGCGACCGCCAGCAGCAGCACAGAAGTAAGGGTAGAAGTACTGCGACGCCATCCCCCACCACAACTCCCTAAAATTACAACACTGTGAAATTTCAGATTTAAATAGCTGAAATCATGAAATTTATAACTTTTAAAATCCTAGGACCATGAAATTGACCAAAACAGACTGTGAATTTAGTAGGGCCCTAGTCATTTGACCCCTGCTGAACCTGTTGTTGAAGTGCTCCTTGCTGCTGTCTAGGTTCCTGGTATAAGGCTTCATAAGCCACGGGAGCAAGGGGTAGGTGGAGTCTCCAAGGATCACTATGGGCATTTGCACATCCCCTATTGGAATCTTCTGGTCTTAAGAGAAAGTCCCACCAGTACAGCTTTCTATACAGTCCAGTGTTCCAAAATATGCTTGCATCATGCACCTTCCCTGCCCACCCCACATGGACGTCAGTGAAATGGCTCTGGTTATTCACCAACGTCTGCAAGACCATGGAGAAGTAGCCCTTTTGGTTAATGGACCCCATCACAAAATAGTTGGTGAGATACATGTTCCATCTATCGCCCCTCCATAGTTAGGGAATCACATTACCTCAAAGCCATCAATTATTTTCTTGACATTACCAAAAGTCACAGGCTTTCATAGCAGTAGGCGATTAATGGCCTGGCACACTTGTATCACGGCAGCCCCCATGGTGGACTTTCCAACTCCACACTGATTTGCAGCTGACCGTAGCAGTCTGGAGTTGCAAGCTTCCACACAGTGATCGACACTCGCCCTCATTCTGGTGTCCTTGCGCTGAAGGGCTGAGGTGAGCTCTGCACACAGTTCCAGGAAGGTGGCTTTGCACATCCAAAAGTTCTGCAGTCACTGCTTGTCATCCCGTACAGGCATCATGATGTGATCCCCCCACTCTGTGCTTGTTTCCCAAGCCCAGTACTGACGGTCCACTGTGGCAAGTTTATCCATGAATGCCAGCAGCTATCTTGAATCATTTGTTTCCATGGCAGACAGCAGTGTAGGCATCACTAATTCATTGTCTGGGTCACAGCTCATGAAGTACTGCAGGACCAGCCGAGTTGTGTTCATAATGATCATCACCACACTAGTCAGCAGCTCAGGCCATGCTATCAGGCAGAGATGGCGGACACACAGTTTACAAGGACTGGTGCAAAACGAAGTAGGAAGCCCAGAGAATGCTGGGACAGAAAGAACTGCTCCACTAATGTTATTATAGCAACTTCTGACCGTCGACTTAATTCTGTAGTGCAGACATGGCCTAAGTCAGCATAGCAGGTGAGTAACATCAGCGGAACAAAATTTTAATGTAGACACTAACATAGTTAGGTCGACGTAAGCTGCCTTGCATCGACCTAACTCTGTAGTAGACCAAGCCTGAGAAACTGCATATGTTCAATATTTAGGCTATTTTTACACTGCAAGTGCAAAAGCAGCAAGCTGTAGTGCTGGGGCTACACCTATGCAGTCTAGGCACTTGCTATAGTGACAGAAGAGATTTTTCTATTGCTGTAGCAAATTCACCACATTGAGAAGCGGTAGTTAGATCACCAGAAGAATGTTTTCATTGACCTAGCTGTGTCTATATCAGCTGTGGGGGAAAAAAAAACCCTGACCAATGCAGCTAATCTAACTCCCAGTGTAGATGCACTATATCTATAGAAAAATGCTTCTGTCGACCTAGCAGCCATTGCTCAGGCTAGGTCTACACTACCCGTCTGAATCGGCGGGTAGAAATTGACCTCTCGGGGATCGATTTATCGCGTCCCATCGGGACGCGACAATTGATCCCCTAATCGACGCTCTTACTCCACCAGTGGAGGTGGGAATAAGCGCTGTTGACAGGAAGCCATGGAGGTCGATTTTGCAGCGGTCCTCACAGTGGGGTAAGTCGGCTGCGATACGTCGAATTCAGCTACGCTATTCACGTAGCTGAATTTGCGTATCTTAAATCGACTCCCCCCTGTAGTGTAGATGTAGCTTCAGGAAGTACAATCCCTACACGAATGGGGAAAACACCCTTCTGTTGGCGTAGGCTGTGTCTACACTACAGGGTTATGTCAGCATAGCTACAATGGTGCAGCTATGTTGGCATAGGCTCTGTGGAAGACATACCCTCAGATACCTATGTGTGCCAATTGTGGGTAGATACTGAGATTTTAACAGCAACTTTTGTACATGGTTTCTGGAATGGAAGGATCATAAAGCAAATTGTCCAGGTGTTTTTATTATTTTTTTCCTATCTGAGATCTTATTCCTCTGTTACATCATTGATTTATACTGGTTTTATGAAAGCACTGACAAACTGCAGCAGTACACACATAGAAAGCCTTCTTAATTTTCCCACTGAGAATTCAAAAACATCAAGACTATCCTTGATGAAAATTCCCAGCCCATTAACTGACATTCCATTAGCCAAATTAGGTTGCATTGTACAAGACAGTTCCCTTCTAATGTGTGTAAGCTATTGTTGGTGTGCTGCATTTCATTTCATTTAGGGATTAATTCAAAGATATGTCATTTTATAAATCTTTCTTAGGGCCATAGATAGTGCAGGATGCATTAGCAGCTGGGCATTAATGGTGCATAAAATGAAAGCCAAGATAAAATTAAGTTGTTTTGTTAAAATTAGTGAGAAGCAGAAGGTATAATGGAAAGTGACAGTTAGTACTGTAGGTGGAAGTAATATATTACATCTGGCTTGAAAGCACCAGTAAGCATTTACTGAAAATAAACCACTCTCCAAAGGTGACAGAACCTGCCCTAAGCAATTGTTGCCTAAAACAGAATTCGACTGCCAGGGACTCATCTTGTGAAAAGCTTTGTGATTTATTTATTATTATTGTTGTTTGTGTTTTTCAATATTTATTTTGGGGTATTCAGTAGGCTGCATTTAATTTTTAGTGTCATTGTAAAACTCCTGCTCATCAATTTAATCAAGTTTTTTGAAGACCAAATCCTGCCTTCACATGCTTGTTTGCAGCCTGCTAACCTCGATGGAAACACTGCATGTGTGTCCCCAGTGGCAGCTTTAGTCCTTGGTAGACAAAACTCACACTGTTTTAATAGCTTTGTGTGTCCTCAATGTGCAAGTGTTAGTGAATATGTAGAGTTAATAAAAAGAGTCCCATGTCTCCAAGCCAAATGTGAGATTCCTAATGCCTTTTCCTGCCCTCTGGTGCTGGGTTCCCCCCAAGAGATCAGTAGTGCCGGGTGGTTGTCTTTGGAATTAGCTTTCCCTTTTCTTTTTGGACAACATTGGCCAATGAGTAGAACTAGGTTCGAGCAATAAAATTTATTTTGGATCCAGATCTCAAACACCTCATACCCTGAACCTGCTCTAATTTGCACCGTTGGCTGACACAGTTCTCCCAGTCAGCTCCAGGATTTGAGGGAGGGGAAAAGAAATGTATAAGTAGCACACAGATTTCCCCCTCAGGCCCTGAACTGAGTGCAAATCACTGGACCCAAAGATTGGCCCTGCAGAGAGAGACACAGAGAGACAGAGAGTGTGTGTGCACGCTAGGGTGACCAGACATCGCGATTCTATCGGGACTGTCCCGATATTTACTTGTTTATCCTGATGTTCGGTCAGGACACGAATTGTCCCGATATTTTGCCCTCTGGTGCACAGACGGAGGGGGTTCTCGTCCCCCCCTCACCCCAACTCCGCCCCTCCCTCCCCCATTGGATCCCTCCCCAAATTCCTGCCCTTGCCCCGCTCCCAGTCCTGCCCCCTCACTGCCCCATTGGATCCCTCCCCAAATCCCTGCCCCGGCCCCGCCTCTTCCCCAAGCACGCCACATTCCTCCTCCTCCCCCCACCCCAGGCTTGCGCTAATCAGCTGTATAGCGGCGCAAGTGCTGAAGGGAAGGGGGAGAAGCAGGACGCAGCAGGAGGCAGAGCGGAGGTGAGCTGGTGCGGGGCGTGGAGCTGCCGGTGAGTGCTCAGCCCCCGCCAATTTTTCCTATGCTTCGGTGGGCTCTTGGTTTTTATGGGGTTTTTTTTTTTGCTTTTATTTTTGTTTTTTCTTCCGCTGCCGGCTCTTGGGGGTTTTTTTTTGCTCTGCCCCCGTGTCCCGATATTTCACGTCTCTCATCTGGTCACCCTAGTGTGCGCGCATGCATATACACAGCCATCCACCAGGCCATATATTTATACACACAAGTCATAATTCTGCTCTATGTAGAGAAGTGTCTATGTAGATGGTTTAAACATAATTAACAAAGTTGTTATTGGAACCCATAACTTTCATAATTCCTGACTTTTTAAAAACAATTGTGTAACCTTCAGTGTTCCATTAATGTAGGTTTTGCATTTAATGTTTAAGTAAGGGGTATATGGAAGTGGGCGGGTATGCAATAAAATAGTGCTAGGTAGCAGGAAAAGAATGTCATTCTGCAAACAAACAAACAGAACTGAAACTAATCCAAGCTGAACTAGTCAAGTACAATTTGTCTCAAAATGAACCAAGATGATGCCTTTGTCTGGCATATGACATGCAACTGTGAAGTTAAACAGAACGAGGGGAAATAAGTCCCTATTCTGTAGATGCTAGAGATGCTGATAGTTTTGAGGAGAATTATATCTTGCTGATTTATGAACTGACTGAACAGCTTCAAACAATTTAGTTTGGTAAGATGAGAAGCCATCTGGTATGCAACTAAACAAGTGAGTGTTACCAAAGCAAACAGATTTGATATGTATATTTCACCAGGCGCTCACAAAGATCACCGTATAGATTCATAGATTCCAAGGCCATTGCGATCATCTAGCCTGATCTCCTCTATGACAGAAGACATAGAACTTCCCCAAAATAATTCCTAAAGTATCTTTTAGAAAAACATCCTATCTTGATGTAAAAATTGGCAGTGATGTAGAGTCCACCACAACCCTTTGTAAATTGTTCCAATGGTTAATTACTTTCACCATCCAAAATTTACACCTTATTTCCAGTCTGAATTTGTCTAGCTTCAACTTTTAAGCCATTGGATCCTGCTCTACCTTTCTCTGCTAGACTGAAGAGCCCATTATTAAATATTTGTTCCCCATGTAGATTTTTATAGACTTTTATAGACTTAACCGTCTCTTTGTTGAGCTAAATACACTGAGCTATCACTATAAGGCCTGTTTTCTAATCATTTTCATGGCTTTTCTCTGAACACGCTCCAATTTATCAATTTATCAACATCCTTTTTGAACTGTGGTCACTAGAGCTGGACACACTATTCCAGCAGCAGTCGCACCCCACTGCCAAACACAGAGGTAAAATAACCTCTCTATTCCTAAATAAAGTGAAGGCTTTTTGTGGGAGGGGGTCAATTAGAACAATGGCCAGATATATATTTCTGACTCTGTTTAGTACAAAAGAGCATTCCCAAGGTTGTAGCTGGAGTGTATTAGCAATGTTTATCCAAGTCAGCTCCTACAGAAATTAATTCCAGGCCCATAGTTAAAATCTGCCTGTCTCCATCACATCATAGCTCTAATTGAGGTTTCAAGCTTTCTCATCACCTCCTTGCCCATCCAAATCAAGTGGAACTGAATACCACAGTTGTCTGAATGTTATATCAAGAACATGGTCCACGTTGGTATATTATGGGGAGTGGGACACCTCTGCCTGCGGCCTGGGAGAAGGCAATGTGATGCCAATTAAAAAACAAAGATTTGCAAAACATCTGTAAATTTTACTAATAGGGAAATCCTATTACTGTCCCTGCATACTAGAAAAGGGAATAAGTTGTTGGGAATGACCTGATGTGTCAGCTGGAGGTGGAATTTTTAGGCTTTCCTGAGCATTAGTGCCTAAGAGAACTGATCAGTTTTTTGGAAGAGTGATAATAAATGAGGGTGAAGGCAGGACAGTGATTATGATTTTCCTGCAGGCCTCTGATTAGGTCTGATGACACCAGCAATTGGTGAACAAGTAATAGAGAAATTTGTTCGCAAAGCAGCAGACAGTGATCTTTTCAAACTGCACCATTACAGGGATGGAATTAAAGATGACTAGCCACAACAAACACTAGGAAATGCTGTGGTATTTTTGCAATATAGACAAATGGCCAACAAGGCTTAATTGAGACTCAGTTCACTTGCAACTTTAATGGGAACCTGCATCTTTAGAGAAGAAAAGGCGGAAACAAAAGCAGAAGAGGATAAGTGAGGATGAAAGGGAAAGATATAAAAAGAGAACTGTTGAGATCTGGTAAACAACTGTAGGTAAATGAAGAATCACTGAGAGAACAGTGCTTGGAAGACAAAGGAAGAGAAAAAGAAAAGATGGAAAAAGAAGGAAAAGGTAAAAAAAATAGAAGGTGCAGGAGACTGAGAAATAAATTAAATGAACACAGAGCTTGGTCCTGCAAACATAGTTCAGGTGAGGAACTTGACTAAATGAGACTGACACAAGTAAAGGTACTCCTGTACATACAGAGGGCTCTCCTATGCACAAAGCTACACTCAGACTTGAGGCCATACAGACTGGATAGGAAAAGTGAAAGGGAGAGGCAATGAAAAGAGGAGTTATGAATTTTCTGAAAAAAAGGAAGTTTAGATTGAGCATTTGAAACCTTAAGGTTCTTATTCCTGGCTATAATGAAAGCATTGGAAGGCAATACCAATGCTCTGCAAGTCTCCAGCTGTTCCTTCTGGGCAGCCAAGAGCTAGGCCGGGAGTTTCCACGCTGGTGAGTACTAAACTTCAATAATCCTCTTCCTGTTATTAGCTACTCCTGGATCCCCATTGGACACAACAGCATACTCCTGCTTCCAGAAATTATTGCTCATGACTAAGGTAACCATTTCTGAAAATACAACAATGGCACAAATCATCAGTTTCTTCCTCACTCCCTGCTCTGGGCACATTTACCCCATTCTATGTCTGTCCCTCACTCCTCCTCTCTCATTGTTCTCTGGTTTTATTTTCTCCAGCTTTTTTCTCACTTCCCCTCTTCTCCTCACCCTCTCTCAACTCAATGCTTAGGTTGAAGAGAAAAAGGGGCTGGAAAGTTTCTCCTTCCAGTTCTCATTACCTTTCTCATTCCCCAACCAATTTTGTTTACCCCCGTTTTCTGCATTACAGTTCTCCTCGACCTGCCCCTCTTTAATTCTCTTTACTTCTCTCTTTTTCCAGGCTCGTTTTCTTTTCCCTAATTCTCCTTGCCATTCCCTGGTTCTCCTCTATAGCACAAGTATGTAATCAATACAGCTTATTTATAATTTGCATTGTGGTAGCACCTAGGGCACCCATAGACTAGACCCCCACTGTTCTAGGGCCTGAACAAACCCATAACAAAAGTCAGTCTCTGGAGTTTACTATCTGAGTGATACCATCCTAAATAATTCTCCCTTCAGTTTAACTACAGAACTATTCAACCAGAAACTATAGCCTCCATCTACGCTAGGAATTTGAATGATTGCTCACAATAGTTTTCAGCAATGGATCCCTCTGGCTGCTAGTATAAACAGGAGAAAACAAGTTGCGGTAAAATTTCAAAATAAATACTGCGGCTTGGTGATGTCTTAGTGAAGTCGTCAGTATTGGCTCTGCTGGTCCCCCTGCTGAGTAACCTTGAAAGCAGCAGTTCAATTTCATAGTGCAGACGGGGATTATAACTGCCAATTAACTGCCTTGAGTGCTTCTTTTTGCTTGAGACTGAGCCACTCCTCTGAGATACATGTAGCTGTTTTACTCATAACTGGAAATGATGGCTACTGTTCAAACTATTTCTGCAAAATATGAATCCTTTCAATCACCTCCAACAGGATATTTCATTGTATCAGTTGTGCAGAGAAGAAGAAGAAGTTCTCATCAGATGGTTTTCCTGAAGCATCTGTTGAGAATAACGGGAAATCCAACTGCTGATGTTGAATAACTTGTGATTCACATGAGATATCACATAAGAATATGCTGTTTTTCCTTCCTCACATCTCCTTTACCTCTGTTTGTGGCGTGCAGGAGAGAATTACAATCAGTTTAGCTATACCTGTAAGCAGTATACAAGCACAAAATGCAGGGCCAATTTTCTATTGTACTTGACACGGGAATGGAGAGTAGAAATGAAGGGGCTGTAAATCAGTTTCATTCCCATATTTGTCTGGCTGTCCAGGAGCCTACTCGACCCTGGGCACAAGTTAGAGCAACCTCAGAGCTTATGTTCTGGCTGCAGTGCCCCTACTGGCTTCATACAGATTAGAATAACTGGAGCACAGAGTAATTTGCTCACATGCCCTTCCTCACCTTCCACATCACCTAGCCTTGAGCAGGCACCTTGGCTGGTGCAGTCAGAGCTTCCCTGCTTCAACCTACTTTTACCAGTGGCCAGGGTTTGTGGGGGCAGGGAAGGATATTGCAGCAGCACCACACCATGTACTAGGATTACATTCTGGAAATCACATCTGCCCCTTTACACTGCCAGAGAGTCATGAATGGGCCAGGGCAAAATGGAAAATTGCCCCTGCTAAGAGGGCCTGACCCCAAACTCACTAGTTTCACTCCAGCGGAACTCTACTGACTTCATTGCCATTTCTCCACTACAAGGCTGATAGCCATTGGGCATGATACCCGTTTTAGACAGTGGTGGCCAGATATCCAAAATAAGCACTGGCACTGGGGCTTGTAATCAGATACTATTTCCTCCTCTCCTTGGCACCCTCTGAGAAATTACTTCTGCCCCCACCTTCCTTCCACACACTCACATAATCATTCCTGAGCTCCCAAAATAAGCCCAACCACCTAAAGAAATTTTGGACTCTTCCCTCTCTCCCAGCAAACACATTCTGCCCCTCTCACCCAAGAGCTTCCCAGATCCTCCTGAAATAAATAGGCAGGTCCACTCTGCTCTGCTCCCTTTTATTCCCTCACCTCCAGGCTACAGGTTCCTTTGCTCCCCTCTTTGAACCCCCAGCCACACTGCTGGATCACAGGCCTCCCCGCTGCCTTTCCATCCCTTGTCCAGGATTGCCAACCCCAAGCATTCAAAATAATGAGTCAGGCCTCCATTCTAATAATACTACAATGTAGGTTCTTTTTAATCATGCTCTGATTTTTGATTCTACAGGGGTCACATTTCCAAGCTTTTCTCCTTCACCATAAGGGCTAGAAACTTGCTTTATTTTTAAAAAGCTGAGATTCTTGCAATCACCTGACTCCAGGAGAAGGAACTTTGTGCGGGGGGGAGAAATTCGGAGATTTAGCAATACTGTGGGTCACAGGCCCACTATTCCCTTTCACCCCGCTCCCTGGTGGCAGGCTCTCCATTTCACCCTAATCATGGGCCCCTACCTGCTGCCTTCTTGAAATCACTGGCTGTCCAGGTCCTCACTCCTTCAGCCGCTGCTTTCTCCAACTTGGGCTCTTCCAATTGCTCCAGAGATGAGGGTGTAGTTCTGCACTGAGGCTACCTTGATTGATTCTGCCCAAAGAGCAGGGCTCTGATCTCAGCTCTGCTCCATAGTTTCAATGGTGGGAGGAACTCTCTTAGGGGCTAGACCCTCCCCCCAACGCCATCTTTCCTGGCTGCACTCTATGGTGCTGAACTGAAGGGGCTAAATATCTACTAGTCCCTCCCATGCGACCCCTCCTGCACAAGGTTGCTAGAGAGAAGGCAGAAAAGGAAGGCATGGGTCCCAATGAGTGTATGTGTATTTAAAGAAATAAAGGAGAAGGGATTTAATTGCTGGTCTCTTAGCCCAACATTACCAGCCATTGTGGATTTGAGGATTTGTATGACATATTTAAGGCTCAGGCCCTTCAATTCTTTACTTTTAAAAGGCTGAAGGAAAAATGGAAGGACTTTATTTTGTAAACATTTACAAAAAATGAGTTAAGCTGAGTCATTACAAGAAAAAAAAAACCCACACACTGAGCTGTCTGGCTCTTCTGTCCCTGAGCTGGCTACTTTATGCTGCCCTTAGTCATTCTAAGGACATGGGCTTCTCAACAGAAGAGTGACATTGAATATATGGAAATAGCAGGAGTATGCTTAGAACATTATGGGGTTCCTATGACACAAGGTTAGAGCCAGTCCTGTAGTCATTCCACATGCAAAGCTCTCCCTGACAGCATAATCAGGCCCTTAGTGACCAGTGCAAGTAGATTTTGCCACGCAGCTTCCAGTGATTGCAAGGGCTTAAATGTACCTCTTATTTGATTTCATATGTGTCTTGTTTTTTCCATCATATAAGTGCCACCACGCTAGAGCCTATACATACTAGACCATTTCTGGTGAGATTCTCATCCCTGCATGTGCTGGGCAAAAGGGCCAGAGAGATGTAAAGGGGCTCTAAAAGCCCCAGTTCCAGTTGGGGGAGAATTCTCCAAGTGCAAGAACTGAGAGAGACAGCATAAACCTGTCTTTCAAGGACCCCCTTTGGAAGCCTTGGCACAGGGCTGTAACCAGGGCGGGGCGCGAGGGACAGCTGTTCAAGGCACAAAATTGGGGGGAGGGGGAAATGGGGCAGAAAAGTGACAAAAAATGGCAAGAGGTGCAAATATGCTTGCTCATCCTGGGTGCTAGAATGCCTCGTTATGGCTCTGCTCTGACACAAGGGAACATGTTGCGGGGTGGATCTAAGCCTAAGGCGGGGGGTGCTGGACACAGTTCCACTTCATGTAGTTCTGCTGAAATTCTGGGTAGCCCCGACACAAGGGAACATGTTGGGGGTGGATCTAAGCCTAAGGGAGGCGGGTGCTGGACACAGTTCCACTTCATGTAGTTCTGCTGAAATTCTAGGTAGCAGTGCTGCTCGTAGGGTAGCCAGGGGAGGCTCTCATGACTCAGGCAGCCCTTCTGGGCTGTCTACATTAGGCTGAAGGCTGCTCTGACCCTTGGGCGGCAGGGGGACCTCAGGCTCAGACCAGCCCTGTGCAGTGTCCCATTTTCGCTTTGAGAAATATGGTCACCTTACTAATGTGGATGAAGAATATCTGAGCCTGGATTTGTTACAGCAGTTTTTTAACAAGCCAGTTGGATTTTCATTGATATTGGAATTGGAATGTTACTGCGGGGAGCAGGGGGAGGGGACTTGTCCATGCTACCACAGTAAAAGTTTCATTGACTGGATCCTTCAGTTTTATAAAGGTGGCTGGTAAGAGTTTAGAAAACATCTGTATGGAAAATTACCATGTATGATTCATGCTGTTGGAATACTCTCATGGAATTCCTGTGACACTATTTAAAACAAACTGACAACAAGCCCTCTGTAGCAGGGTATGCACACCTCATCCTCTTTTGGGGTGGGGCGGGGCTGTTCGGCCTGATGGCCAGAGTCTATACAGCTGCCCTTGGGGTCGGGGCTGTTTGGCCCAATGCCCAGAGTCAGGGGCCGCCACCCTGGGGTGATGACAGCAGGGGTAGGGGGACCCAGGCCCTCCCTGCTTCACCAGGTCCTGGCCCTGTCAATGGTGAGTGTGGTCACCACCCAGTCAGCAGGGAATCATATAACACACTGACTTTCCTCAGGTGGGAGATACCACTCAGCCCACCTCCCCTGACCACTTCCTGCCATGTGTCCTGAAGCTGGGGTCCATTCGTTATTGGGGTCTGAACTCCTTGGCGCAGGTAGCTTGCTGGGATTCAGACTCCAGTCGATCAGCTGTAGGCAACAGGTCTCTGGTCTGCGCCTTGGATCTCTGGTTCCTGTAGTCAGTGGCTGAAGTGGTTCCTGGGCTGGAGCCTCCTCCAAGCATCCATCCTCCTCAGTGGTCAGCCTAGAATGAGTTGGGCTGCTCCCTTTCATACTGAGGCAGCAGTTGGAGCATGCGCAGCATGGCCTGAGGGGCGGGACTTCTGCCACCCATAATGTGGGATTAACTCTACCTTGTCCAGTGCAGGGTATGTACACCCCATCACACCCTCCAAATATTTTCTGCTATAGCATGAACAATAGAATTAAGTTTGAGTAACTAGATTTTGATGTGTAATTCTAGCATTTCTTGGAAACTTCCTGTTTGAAACTTTGTTTTCTTTTATTGACAAAGTTTTTGCGAAGGGTTTACTGGTGCTAGTAGGAAGATAAAACCTGGGAAAGTCATTTCTCAGATGTTGAAGATCAGGATGATAATAATGCACACTTATACAATGCTTTTCAAACCAGATGAACTTAAGAAACAAAGAGTATGTCTACACTTTGAGCTTGGGGTGTGATTCCCTGCTTGAAGAGACATGCCTGGGCTAGCTCTGACTGAGCTAGCATATTAAAAATAGAGTGTAGTCGCAGCAGTGTGAGGGGGGCTAACCACCCTAAGTGCGTGCCTGTCAGCGATGTTAGGTACATATTTGGGACATCTCGCATCTTTCATCATTTGTGCTGTGGCCGCTACCTTCTATTTTTAGCATGCTAGTTCTGATTGAGAAAAGGGGAGGAAAACTGAAAAAGAAAAAAATGAGGCTTTTAGTTTTCTCATGGAAAAAAGGGAATTTATGACCATGTCCATTTTTTTTGCAGAAAAACAATTTTTCAATCAATAATCAAATTAATTTGAAAATTTCAACCAGAGCTTGCCAACTTGCAAATGGCATGCAGCCCCTTGGGGACCATAACCAACTGGTATAAATTAGAACAGCTGCTCTAAATTACCCCAAGCCTGGTGTCAGGGCAACCTGAGAATCGGGTAGCTGTAACTGGCTCCCTGACAGTCACCACAATCTGTACTGAGCAGCTCTTGATGCAGGCTGAAATCTGGGTTGTTGTTTTTAACATGAAGTCCTATGTACAGTGCCAAAACAATTTACTGGGTCAACGCTGTTTTACTTCAGAAAGGA
The DNA here is from genome assembly GCF_013100865.1 of Trachemys scripta elegans. Lineage (NCBI taxonomy): Eukaryota > Metazoa > Chordata > Testudines > Emydidae > Trachemys > Trachemys scripta. The sequence goes on from NC_048299.1 coordinate 208,493,094, forward strand.
TTTCATTAATGACATAAGAATCAAAAATAGAAAATTTATATACCATGGGTCTAATCCTCCACTCCTCTATACTGGTTTTATGCCAGTGGAATTACATCAGCATAAAGCCAGTGTAACAGAATTGTGAATCAGGCCTTGTCTCACCTTCTAGCTCTTAAACATCAACTTGTCCTCTGCAGCTCAGTAGAAACATATACATTATTAGCATTGCTAATGATTTATCACAACCCAGTCATTCTGGATTCCCAATTAAAAATTGGAATAGGTGGTACTATGTGGAAAATATGGTTAAATTGCACAAGTAGTTCAGATCTCTGTATAATCTGAAATGGACGTATGATAACCTGCAAAAAATGTGCAAGGTTAATTCAGCTTTCCCAAAAGACCATTTTTCATGTATCTAATCATTGTAAACTGGATTCTCACTTAATACACTACTCTGCAATATTTGCTCCCCCAATATTAACTGCTTCAGTAGCATATCTCAACTCCAGAGCAAAGACACCCCATGGAGAATCAAATAAACAAACAGAATAACAGCACAATCCTTGTTAGGATTCCATAAAATATGGAAAGTGAATGAAAATAAATCCCTGTCTCTTACATACTGGAGCAATATATGTGGTAGACATATAGAGTATCCTCTACTGTTCATGCTTTTGATTCCTTTCCCCATGCTTTGGAGGAGCCTCTGAGAACATCTGCAAATAGGGTGACCAGATGTCCTGATTTTATAGGGACAGTCCCGATTTTGGGTCTTTTTCTTATATAGGCTCCTATTACCCACCCACCCCATCCCGATTTTTCACACTTGCTGTCTGGTCACCCTATCTGCAAAGCCACATCTTTATTGACCTTCTAATCCCTCCTCAGAACTCTCCAGTCCCATGACGACTATCAAAAAACTTGACAACAGTTAGACTGCTGGTGTGCAGAGACTGTTGGCTATTATGCTGACGAACGTTGTCTCACTGTTTCCTTGTACTCCTATCTGCCTGTATCTATCTGTTGCCTTTTGTCTTATATTTAGACGATAAATTCCTTGGGGAAGGGACTGTCTTTTTGTTCTGTGTTTTTATAGTGCCTAGTACAGTAGGGTGTTGGTCCAGGACTGGAACTCCTAGATGCCATGGTAATAATAAACAACAATATATAGAGCAGGGGACAATAGTAAAGACATTTAAAATTCCAGTTCTGGTTGGGCATTTGATACATCACTGGAGAAAGGAACAGTAGTGGGTAGGAGAATGGACTTTAAGAGGAAGGATAGTGCTGAGGAAGGATAGTCAGATAGGTGATATTAGCACTAGAATGACTGTACCCAATCAGGCAAGGAATGTGGGCAAAGCCAAGCAGCAACAATTAAGATGCTTGTACCCCAAAGCAAGGAGCCTGGGTAACAAAATGGAGGAACTAGAACTACTGGTGCAGGAAGTGAAACCAGATATTGTAGAGATAACAGAAACATGGTGGAATAGTAGTCAAGACAGAAATATAGGTATTGAAGGGTATGTGCTGTTCAGGAAAGACAGAAATAAAGGCAAAGGTGGCAGACTAGCATTGTACAGTATATTAATAATAAGGTAGACTGTAAAGAAATTAGAAGAGATGGAATGGATAAGAGTCTGTTTGGGCCAAAATCAGTTTGGGGAAGAAAGCTATTAAGGGTTCCCCTGATACAGTGCTTGGGGTGTGCTACAGAACACCAGTATCTGATTTGGATATGGATAGAGACCTCTTTAATGTTTTTCATTAAAAACTTTTGGGAATTATGCAGTTATGGGAGACTTTAACTTCCCAGATAAGGAGGACAAGTGCCAATAATAATAGTAGGGTCCAGATTATCCTGGATGTGATAGCTGACAGATTTCGTCACCGAAGAGTTGCTGAACCAACAAGAGGTGATGCTATTTTAGATTCGGTATTGGTGAGTAGTAAGGACCTCCATGGAAGAACTGGTTGTAGAGGACAACCTTGGTTCGAGTGATCATGAGCTAATTCAGTTTAAACTAAATGGAAGGATAAACAAAAATAGATCTGCAACAAGAGTCTTTGATTTCAAAAGAGCTAACTTTAAAAAAATTAAGGGAATTCGTTAGGAAGGTGGACTGGACTGAAGAACTCAAGGCTCTGAATGTGGAGGAGGCTTGGAATTAAGGTACTTTAAGTCAAAGATGTAGAAGCTATCTGAAGCCTGCATCCCAAGCAAGGGGAAAAATTCATAGGGAAGGGTTTCAGACCAAGATGGATGAGCAAGCATCTCAAACAGGTGATTAAGAGAAAGCAGAAAGCGTGCAAGGAATAAAAGATGGGAAAGATCAGCAAAGAAAGCTACCTCTTGGAGGTCAAAAGGTGTGGGGACAAAGTGAGAACTGCCAAAAGTCAAGCAGAATTGGAACTTGCAAAGGGAATTAAAACCAATAGCAAAGGGTTCTATAGCCATATAAATAAAAAGAAAACAAGGAAAGAAGAAGTGGGACCACTAAACACTGAGGATGGAGTGGAGATTAAAGATAATCTAGGCATGGCCCAACTCCTAAACAAATAATTTGCTTCAGTTTTTAATGAGGCGAATGAAGAGTTTAGAGTTGCTAATGGCAACGAGGATATGGAGGCAGAAATGACCACATCTGCGTTGGAAGTCAAACTCAAACATCTTATTGGGACTAAATTGGGGGGGCCAAAATAATCTCCATCCAAGAATATTAAAGGAACTGGCACATGAAATTGCAAGCCCAATACAACGATTTATAGTGAATCTGTAAATTTGGGTGTCATACCCTATGACTAGAGAATTGCTAATATAGTTCCTATTTTTAAGAAAGGGAAAAAACGTGATCCAGGATACTACTGGCCTATTAATTTGACCTCAATTATATGAAAGGTCTTGGAACAAATTTTGAAAGAGAAAGTCATTAAGAACATAGAGGTGAACAGTAACTGAGATAAAATACAACATGTTTTACAAAAGGTAGACCATGCCAGACCAACCTGATCTCCTTCTTTGAGAAGATAACTGTTTTTTTAAACAAAGGAAATGCAGTAGATCTAATCTACCTGATTTCAGTAAGGCATTTGATATAGTTTCACATGGGAAATTATTAGTTAAATTGGAGAAGATGGGGATTAATATGAGAATTGAAAGTTGCATAAGGAATTGGTTAAAGGGGAGACTACAACAGGTCATACTGAAAGGTGAACTGTCAGTCTGGAAGGAGGTTATTAGTGGAGTTCCTCAGGGATCAGTCTTGGGACCAATATTATTTAACATTTTTATTACGGACCTTGGCACAAAAAGTGAGTGTGCGCTAATAAAACTTGTGGATGACACAAAGTTGGGAGGTATTGCCAATACAGAGGAAGACTGGAATATCATACAAGAAGATCTGGATGACCTTGTAAACTCTAATAATAGAAATGGAATGAAATTTAATAGTGCAAAGTGCAAGGTCATCTATTTAGGGACTAACAAGAATTTTTGCTATAAGCTGGCGATTTATCAGTTGGAAGCGACAGAGGAGGAGAAAGACCTGCATGTATTGATTGATTGCAGGATAACTATGAGTCATCAATGTGATGCAGCTGTGAAAAAAGCTAATGCAGTCCTAGGATGCATCAGGCAAGCTATTTCCAGTAGAGATACGGAAGTGTTAGTATCATTATACAAGGCACTGGCAAGACCTCATCTGTGCAATTCTGGTCTCCAATGTTTAAGAAAGATTAATTCAAACTGTCACAGGTACAGAGAAGGGCTACTAGGATGATCCGAGGAACCTATTTTATCAGAAGAGACTCAAAGAGCTTAACTTGTTTAGCCTAACCAAAAAAAGGCTGAGGGGAGATATGATTGCTCTCTATAAACACATCAGAGGAATAAATATCAGAGAGGGAGAGGAGTTATTTAAGTTAAGTGCCAATGTGGACACAAGAACAAAAGGATATAAACCGGCCATCAACAAATTTAGACTTTAAGTTAGGTGAAGGTTTCTAACCATTAGAGGAGTGAAGTTCTGGAATAGCCTTCCAAGGGGAGCAGTGAGGGCAAAAGTCCTAACTGGCTTCAAGCCTGAGCTTCATAAGTTTATGGAGGGGATGGTATGATGGAGCTGCCTATGATGGCATGTGGCCCATCAGTGATTGCCATAGGAAAAATCCCCAATGGCCAGACAGATTAGTTGGGGAGGGCTCTGAGTTACTACAGAGAATTCTTTCCCAGGTATCTGCCTGGTGGGTCTTTCCCACATGCTCAGGATCTAACTAATCACCATATTTGGGGCCAGGAAGGAATTTTTGCCTGGTCAGATTAGCAGAGACACTGGGGGATTTTGCCTTCCTCTACAGCATTGGGCACAGGTCACTTGCAGATTTAAACTAGTGTAATGGTGAATTCTCTGTTAATTGAAGTCTTTAAACCATGATTTGAGGACTTCAGTAACTCAACCATAGGCTAAGGGTCTATTTCAGGTGTGAGTGGGTGAGGTTCTGTGGCCTGCAACGTGAAGGTGGTCGGACTAGATGATCACCTTCTGACCTGAAAGTCTATGGGTCTATAATGATTATTTTCTATATTAAGATAGGACCATAAATATGCATGGTGCTTTACGGACTTGTAAAGAGACCCCTATTCCAAAGAAGGAGGGGCAAATGGATATAGAACACCGTACAAAATATGTAAGATAGAAAGATATAGTATTTACAGCCCAAGCTTAAAGGGGAAAGCTACATAAATCAGAAATAAGTCACAATCAAAAAGGTTGTACTTCTAGGGAAATGGATTTCTAGTTAGCAGCAGCAGCAGCCAGGACCCAGAGAGTGAAGAGCCCTTTGTTGATAATGCACATTAATCCCAGTAGCGCTAATCCTTTAACTGGTGGGACAGGAAGAGAGATACGGGGCATAAGACCACAGGAAAAATTGTCACAAATGGAAATGAAGAGAAGCTTGTGGTAGCAAGAGTAAGATTTCTGCAGTAGCAGGGATCAGTAGTGAACGTCCCTCTGTACTCACATTCTACACCCTATTGTAATAATCTTTTATACAAAGTGTGCCTTGTGAGGGATCATTTGAAAACTCATAACTTGCTGGTAAGCATTGGCATGGTAGGATGTGCTTTATATGTAAAGTTATACATTTCCCCTGTATGATGTTAAAAATACATGTTCAGACTCATGTAGCATCAAACTGGTTAACATACCTGTCTTGAACAAAGCAGTGTATGCTTATCTTAATTTGCATTTAAGCAGTAAACAGAGTCGTCAAGCAGAAGGGGGAAGGGACACTGGAACAATTTGTACAGTGGGGGTGCTGAGAGCCATTTAACCAAGCTGCAAACCCTGTATATAATGGAAACCACTTCAAACCAAGGGGTGCTACCGCACACCGCAACACTCCTAGTCATAGACACAGACTTTCTAATTTCCAGGGGGGGCTCCACCCCAGGCTCCACCCCTTCCCCCCAGGCCCCACCCTGCCCTGTCTCTTCCTGCCCCACCCCACCCCGCCTCTTCCCACCCCATTCCATCCCCCCAAGCGCTCCTCATCCTCGCTGCTCTCCCCTGCCCCCAGCGCCTCCTGCAAGTTGCTGAACAGCTGTTCCGTGGCAGGCAGGAGGCACTGGGAGAGAGGGAGAGATGCTGATTGGTGACTGGGGGGAGGGGGAGGGGCTGATATGGGGGCACACCCATGAAGTCAGAGCCTATGCTCCTACCGGTAGTTCCAGCACCTATATAAGGGTGGGGGAGTGAGAAACAAAGGAAGCTCACACAGGTGGACATCCTTCTACACAGACTCTTGGTCCCCTGGTTCTCAGCTGGAAAGTTTTTCAAGAGGAGAACTGATATTATAAAAAGGAAAGCAAATATCCCAAGACAGTGTTCCACACTCTCTCCCTATCTCTCTCACTCTTTGCACCTGAGAAGACAAAAGCCATCATTGAACTCCAGGGGAGGGGTCCTGACCTGAAGAATTTAGTCAGTAATACTGTTGGAAACATATGGTGAGAAATTTCGCTTGAATCTAATGAACATTGTTATGTTAGGCACTAGAAAGTGTATTATTTTATTTTCTTGTCACTATTTCTGACTTTGCCTCTTTGCTTGCACTCACTTAAAATCTCACTCTTTGTAGTTATTAACTTGTTTTATTGTTTTATTTAATCCAGTGTGTTTAAGTTAAAGTGTCTTGGTAGCTCTATTTAAGATAATAAGATGAAGGAATAATGGCCATATATATGTACTGTCCAGGAAAGGATTAGGCAGTACAAGACATATACTGGGGGGACAGGGGGGAAATCCAGGACCGGGAGGCTGTTGGGGTCACCCTGCATAAGTAACCCAGGCTGGTAAAAGCCAGCATGTAATCCAAGTGTGGCTGGTAGACTGCAGTTACACACAGACACTCAGGGTGTGGCTTGCATGCTGGAAGGCTGTTTGTGAGTGGTCCAGGTGAGAGCTACTGCAGCAAGGCATTCTAAGGCATCCACAGTTGGATGGAATGACACAGCCCCTCACTAGTCTGGATTGTACCCCCGTATGTCTCACACAGTCACCTGCTTATGATTATTAAAATATATCTATTGTGATGTTAACAACTATCCTGAAGAGGTTTTTGCTTGCATGGTTTTAAAGCCTCAAATATAATTTTAAGTCATCGTTTCTATAACTCATAGTAGCTATGCTAATAAATCTAACTCCTTACAATGAGAATTACTGTATGACAAGTAAGCACTGACTGATTAGTCATCCTTTAGAAATGCTTATCGCCATTGTGTGAAAAGTATTGTACAAGTAGTTATTTTATTAAATTACAGACATGCATAGCTTGAACCTATGGCACTGAATATACTTGACACTATCATTTATTATTATTACAGTAGGGTCCAGAGCCTCTGAGGCAGGACTGGCGATCCATTGTACAAACACATACTGAGAGACAGTCCCTGCCCAAAGAATTTACAACCTATCTTAACACAAAGACATGACAAGGAGGTGTACCAAATAAATGGAAAGTCTGGGAGAGAGAGGATGAGGATAATAGTTTCATGTGGTTACGCAGACTAGCTGTCATAGAAACATAGAAATGTAGGGCTGGAAGGGATGTCAAGAAGTCATCTAGTCCACTCCCTCCCTCTCACTGAGGCAGGACTAGGTATATCTAGACCATCCCTGACAGGTGTTTGTCTAACCTGTTAAAAACCTCCAGTGATGGGGTTCCACAACCTCTCTAGATAACCTGTTCCAGTGCTTAGCTATCCTTATAGTAAGAAAGTGTTTCCTAATATCTAGCCTACATTTCCCATGCTGCAAACTAAGTTGCTTACTTTTTTGTCCTACTTTCAGTGGACATGGAGAAAAACTGATCACTGTCCTCTTTATAACAATTATAATCATGTACGTAATCATCAGCTGGTTTTAAATCAAAGGTGTTTATTTTTAAGTTCTAAACTAACCGGTAATATTAACATCAATCATTCCTACTGACCATCTGCCTGACAACAAAAGTGCCATTTCATGGCAGTTGTGATAGCATTTGTGTGTGTGAGGAGGTTAGCCATCTGCTAGGATCTGAAATCACCCACGTGTATCACCAAACCTTTCAAACAGCCACCAGATGGTAATGACTTTCAATCACTTCTGATTGGGATCACATTTGAATTGGTGACCTTGAGAGCCAAAGGCTTCATATTCCAGTACAAATATCCTGAGCAATCACATTCTCTTACAAAATGTTTAAACTTTGAGAAGTGTGGTATTTCACAGTGTTGTTGTAGCCATATTGAGTCCAGGACATTAGAGAGTCAAGGTGGGTAAGGTAATATCATTTACTCTACCAACTTCTGTAGATAGGCATAACATTTTTTACTATATTCTTTGTGTTGGGCATGAAAGACTACTACCTGCAACAGAAATCCCCTTGCTTTTACTACCACTGCTGTTATTATTGACATTTATTCTGAAACCTGTCCTTAAAAGTTGATTTTACTCAATATATTTAAAAATCGCACCACATCATCAGCAACAGTAAGCATGAATTCACTCCACCGACATGATGATATCACTCCTTTTATTGTTTCACCTTGAAAAACAATTTTTTCTTCCAATAATTGACTCCAGCGTTTTTCGTAAGACCTTAATACATAATGTCAAGAAGACCCTGTAATCAGCAGCATCATGATTTGCAAATACATTTATTTGCAAGTAACTCATAACAATAGTCTAACTCTGAAAAATGATAGATGGATCAATCCAAAGGCAGACAGGTTGGGAAGAATTTTCTGTGACTGATTACACCAGAAAAAGCATTTAATGTAAAAAGAACTTTTTTCAAACAACAAACATAATTCAGAATTTGACTGTCAGTCTGATTGCTTGGGGACACTGGGCATTGCTTCATAATTCTCTTCAAAGGCACAATCCTGCTCCCATTAACTCCAAAAAGGAATAAGCTGAGGGTTCGATGTTCACTGTATGAAGGGTTAAAATCCATGTGCATGTTATATAACAACCTGGTATATATGGATTGTGCCAGCTCTTTTTCAGACCCGAAGTCCAGAGTTTGGTCTGGAGACCAGAGGCCTAACTAATAGTGATCAGCTAAGAGAAAGCTGGGGTAAACAAAATAACATTGCCTTTACTAAGATCTGCTTGGTCAGTAGAAATGCCAGATGTTGAAGCAATAACTGAATAATTATGTTTCATCCAATGTTTCAAATTGAACAAAGGATCCCTGTTCCTATTGTGTTTCTCCTGAAGGGAAAACAGCCTTCCCACAGATCCAACCTTGAGTTTATGAAATATTGGCACATGTCACTATAATGATATGGCATCCTTCCACCTCCCTTCCAAGGGACCAATGCCCTGCCTTAAGACATAAAGGAGACAATCTCTATTTTCATATGCTTTCACTGTTTCTTTGCTTTATCCCCTAGACATGTACCTGTCGGACAATCAAAGGAGTTGCTCCATTCCTATGGACCCCAAATCAGAATTCAACATATATATTTTATACTAATAACATTTTATTAAAGTATTAATCAAATGTTAACTTGCTAACTTGAGACCATGGGCGGAGACATTGTGTAACCTTTTAACCATTGGCTATTGTGCTATCTTGTCTTGCTGCAAAACCTATCCCGGGGTGTGGAACTGCCTACCCCGTCACTTTCCCCCGCCCATGGAAAATCTATATATTTCATTGTAATCAATTGATTGACAGTGTCTCTGAGCCTAATAAGCCAGGTGACACTCCGCCAGCGCTGTGTGTAATAAACCCCTATGCTTTGACCTCTACACGGTGTGGATTTATGTCCTTCACTGTAAAACAAAAAATGTTCTACCCATCATCTGAAATCTGAACTGTGGGGAAAAGAAAAGTTGAAAGTGACATGTTGATTTTTAAGCAAATGTTTTACTCCACACTCAGAACCTATGACTAGTTCAGGCACTCCAATGGAGATTTGGAGGGAAGAAACAGTGATACATTAACTTTATTTCTATACATTATATAATAATCAGTGTATAAATACTCATGAATTTCCCAGAGAACATAGACACTGTATAGTGCAAACTATTCTTATTCCTCCCGCCCCCCAACATGTGTTTTCAATTGAAAGCCTGAGGGTTTTTTTTCTGATTTGCTTATATTGAGCAAACAAACAAACAAAAACAATCTTCACTGTTCAATTTGGTTATTCTGAACATTAGCTCATCAGATAGGTGATGTACAGCTTGGCACAAATAGGAGATACAGTGAGAGGCTTCAGAATTTCCTGAGTGTTTTAAATAGGGGAAAATATTACAACCAATATTGACAGGCCTAAGGAAGGTGGGTGCTTTGAAAATCCCAGCCTACTAGTTGTTTTTTCCTGTTTTATATAGTCCTGCATTCTTATCGTATTCCAGTTAATCACAATGTACAGGTCATTCATCTCATAGTAGTGAGCCAACCATCTAAGGCTCCAGTCCTCTAGAGCAGCGGTGGCCAACCTGAGCCTGAGAAGGAGCCAGAATTTACCAATGTACATTGCCAAAGAGCCACAGTAATATGTCAGCAACCCCCACCCCATCAGCTCCTCCACTCCCAGCGCCTCCTGCCCACCAGCAGCCCCGCCGATCAGTGCCTCCTCCTCCCTCCCCACATCTCCTAATCAGCTGTTTCGTGGTGTGCAGGAGACTCTGGGGAGGAGGAGTGAGGGCACGGAAGGCTCAGGGGAGAGGGTGGGAAGGGTTGGAGTGGGGGCCAGGCCTGTGACAGAGCCAGGGGTTGAGCAGCAAGCACTCCCAGCACACTAGAAAGTTGGCACCTGTAGCTCCAGCCCCGGAGTCAGTGTCTATACAAGGAGCCACATATTAACTTCTGAAGAGCTGCATGTGGCTCTGGAGCCACAGGTTGGCCACCCCTGCTCTAGAGACTTGTGTGCATGTGGTAAGAAATCTCATTGAAACCAGTAGGACTCCTCGCAGGGAATATCTACACAGTAGTGGGAGGGTGTTTCCCAGCACATGCAGAGAGATGCGCTAGCACTGTTTGAGCTAGCACACTAAAAACAGCAGTATGGCTGCAACAGCACAGAGAGCAGCTCAGGCTAGCTGTTTGAGTACCCCCTGGGGAAGTCCATTGGGATAGTATTAGGGCTCCTAGCCCAAGCTGCCACCCAGGCTGCCACGGCCACACTGCTATTTTTAGTGTGCCAGCTCGAGCAGGGCTAGCCTGGGTCTACCCAGGCTGAGAAGTACCCTCCCAGATGCTATGTAGACACCCACAGGGCATAGAGTCGTCTTCTTAGCGTATGCGCAAGGTGACATGTGGCCAGGTTCCATAATTAGTTTAGGGCCTCATTCTATTCCACCTGAAGTCAATGGCAGAACTTCCTTTAACCTCAGTGATGCTAATCGAAACTTCAGTTTTAATTTGCACATCCTTCAAAAAACAAAACAGCTCATTTATAGGGTAATATGGCTCTTAAAGAGACGTGGTGTTTTAGCCACACGAGCTTTTTCTCTAATACAGTCTAAATGTTTTATAGTCTGCAACAAACAGCTACTCATGTAATTTTAAATATTCTGCAACTATGGGAAACTAGCATCAAAAGCATCATGTACATGGGAATAGATGGAGGGTGAAGGGGGAGACAGTTTAAGTAGAGGGCAAGAAGCCACACAATAGGTCCCAAGTAAACAAGCTGTATACTATCTGTTGCAATAATATCCATTTAAATAGCGGCTTACTCAGAATTTCAGGGGGGAATACGGTCTGGAAACCATCAAAATACAACACCAAAACCAAACTCAAGATTTATCAGAGCTGTGTACTTTCAACATTACTTTATAGTGCAGAATGCTGGGGAATGAGAAAGTATGACATGTCCAAACTGTCTTCAGTCCATACAACCTGCCTCAGAAAAATCCTCTGTATCTTTTGGCCCAGAACAATCTCAAATTAAGATCTATTGACCCAGTGCAGCCAAAAGGATCTGAGCACCATCATTGCCAGGAGGCGCTAGAGATGGATCGGTCATGTGCTTCGGATGGAAATTGATTTCATCATCAGAGTAGCAATAAGATGGACACCTGAAGGCAAGCGAAAATGAGGCCACCTGAAAACAACATGGCGAAGAGCTGCGGAAGCCGACCTGAAAAACCTGGGCCACTGAAAGACTTGCCGGAAACAGACAGGAGTGGAGGAGCTTCATCATTGCCCTAAACGCTAAAGGAATAACGGGAACATGATGACGACGATTACTCAGAATCACTGGTAGAGTTTAAATGGTTAGGTCACTGGCATTCAAGTACTTTCCCTATGAGCCACCATAGAAACTTCAACGAAATGTGCTGGTGCCACATGATTATTTATAGAACTAAACACATGCAGTTTATTTCACTGGTGGTTTGGGTGGTGTCTCTTGAGGAACATAAGACTAACTACTTGGATTGCAAGTTCTTTGGGACAAAGACTGCAGCTTTGTGTATGTTTATACAGAACCTAGCACGATTCAGCCCCAATCCTGAGAGAGGTCTCTGAGCACCACTGCAATATAAATATTAAGTAATGATGACTGCATACTTGAACTACAGGGCTGTGGCCTGACCAAGATGGTAGCCTGGCACTGTCAGGGTGCCCTCTGCTTCCATGATAGGAAATGATATAGCACTTCTTGTTGACTGAGCCGTGGCAGTATAGAAAAAAGGGTGGTAGTGGTGCTAGATGAACCAACCTCCTCCCTAGCCCACTACACTCACTAGTAGGGGTGTCAGTAGGGTTGCCAACAGTCCCTTATTACAAGGGATGTCCCTTATTTTTTCATCTCTGTACAACAAGATCAGGAGTTGCTGAATGCTGCAAAAAGCAGCAAGAAATACCCCAGGCGAATATAAGTGAGTCATGCTTATTAATAATAATAATAATAATAATAATATTGGGATGAGAGGTGGGGCATGAGATGCTAAGAAAACAGTCCCTTACTTTTGAAATACAATGTTGGCAACCCTAAGTTTTAGAAGTCTTTTTTTTTTGGTCTCTCTCTCCCCTATCTCCGGAAAAACAAAAAACAAAACAGGGTTAAGCAAGTGAACATCATAACCTCTGCAGCTGCACAACCCTGACAGAGATCTATAATGTGCTGCAAAAGGGAGCACCACTGAGGAGGAAGGATAACAAGAAAGGAGGAGGTAAAAGAGACTAGGAACAAACACAAAGAAAAAAACGTGCGTATTTCTATCCAGCAAGACTTAAATTGTAAACCAAACAGAAAACCCCGGCACCAAAGGCACCAGATCTTCAGCTAGTGTAAAACTGTGCAGCTCCATCAATATCAGTGCAAAGCTGCACTGATTTACATAGATTCTAAGGCCAGAAGAGACCATTATGATCATCTAGTCTTACTTCTTGTATAACACACACCATAGAATTTCCCCAAAGTAATTCCTGTTTGAACTAAAGAATGTCTTTAAAAAAAAAATCCAAGCTTGATTTGAAGATTTACAGTTATGAAGACTCCACCACAATCCTTGGTAAGAGGGTTAATTATCCTCATTTTTAAAAACTTACTCCCCTATCTAAATTTATCTAGATTCAACTTCTAGCCATTGGATCGTGTTATACCTTTTTCTGCTAGATTGAAGAGCCCATTATCAAATTTCTGTTCCCCACCTGGGTACTTATAGACTATGATCAGGTTACTCCTTAACCATCTCTTTGCTAAGCTAAATAGACTCCTTGAGTCTATCATTATAAGGCATGTTTTCCAATCCTTTGATAATTCTCATGGCTCTTCTCTGAACTCTCTCCAATTTATCAACATCCTTCTTGAATTGTGGGTACCAGACTGGACACAGTATTTCAGCAGTGGTCACACTGATGCCAAAGACAGAAGTAAAATAACCTCTCTACTCCAGCTCGACATTTGTCTGCTTATGCATCCAAGGATGCTTTTGATCACAGCTTTGAACTGGGAGTTCATTTTCAGCTGATTATCCACCATAACCCCCCAAAATATTTTCAGAGTCACTGCTCCCCAGAACAGAGTTCTCCGTCTGTAAGTATGGCCTGCATTCTTTGTTCCTATATGAGTACATTTACATTTGACGGTATTAAAACTCATATTGTTTGCTTGAGCCCAGCTTACCAAATTATCCAGAGTCTCACCCTTTGAGTTCTCTCTACTCCTTCTCTTCACCCCAGTTATTCCAAGGTCCTTACTAGGAAACTGGGACTATTATTTTGATATTTCTGGGTCAAATTCCTGTCAGTTACACCAGTGTAAATATGGAGTATATCTGTTTAAAAATCAACAGTTACTCTGATTTTACTCCAGTGTAAATTGGAGCAAAAGGTGCCTCTTTGTCTCTTCATGGTAAGGAACAAAATTATCTTTGGTACCGACATTGAAAGCAGCATACATGATTATTCTCCAGGGCTTTTTGGAAAACAGGCATTTCATACAGCATCTACCTTTTAATTTCTGTTACAGTTAGAACAGCATGAGGTTGTCTTTTTAAAATTCTTATATGCATTATGCTATTTTAGGGTTACCAGATTTCCACAATCAAAAAAGAGGACACTGGGGGGGGGGGGAGCCCCGCCCTAGCCCTGCCCCCATCCACTCCATCCCACTTCCCAACCCCTGACTGCCCCCCTCAGAACTCCCAACCCCCCCGCTTCTTGTCCCCTGACTGCCCCCTGCTGAGAACCCCCCACCCTAACTGTCCCCCACCCTACCTGTCCCTTGACTGCCCCGACCCTTATCCACTCGCATGGGTGACAGGATTGTAGAAATTTTGGTGGTGCCCAGAATCCGCCCCCCACACCTGCCTAAGGCTCTGGGAGGGGGGTTGGATGGGGGGAGGTGGTCTGGGGTGCAGGTCCTGGGCTGGGGATTAGGGTGCAGGAGGGGTGCAGGGTGCAGGCTCTGGGATAGAGTTTGGGTGCTGGGTGCAGGCTCCGGGCTGGGGCAGGGAGTGGGTATGCGGGAGGGTGAGGGGTGCAGACTCTGGGATGGAGTTTGGGGGTGGGAGACAGTGCAAAGGGAGGGGGTGCAGGCTTTGGGGGGGAGTTTGAGGGCAGGAGGGGGTGTGTGGGAAGGGGGACGGGGTTTGGGAGGGAGTTTGGGGATAGGAGGGGGTGCAAGGCTGAGGGCTGTGGGGCTGAGGATGAGGGGTTCATGATGTAGGAGGGAGCTCAGGGCTGGGTCAGAGGATTAGGGTGTGGGGGAATGAGGGTTGGGTCTGAGGATGAGGGGTTCATGATGCAGGAGGGGGCTCAGGGCTGGGGCAGAGGATTAGGGTGTGGGGGGGATGAGGGCTCAGGGCTGGGGATGAGGGGTTCATGATGCAGGAGGCTCAGGGCTGGGGCAGAGGATTAGGGTGCGGGGGGATGAGGGGTTTGGGGTGTTGGAGAGGCTCGGGGCTAGGGTGGAAGGGCAGGGTAAAGGCAGCCTATCTTGCCATTAGTGGATGGGGGGCACTAGGACCCGGGGGCAGCAGACAGCAGTTGCTGCTGGCTCTGGCAGTACAAGCAGGCAAGGGAGAGGCAGGTGGGGGGGACCCATAGGGGAGGGATGCGCGGAGGGGGGGTGGCAGGTGGAGGCCGGGGACCCATCCAACCCTCCCCCTGCTCCCTGACTGCCCCCTGGGACTCCCCTTATCATGCCCACATCCACGTGTAGGCAAAACACGCTGCAGGCAGCAGGGGGGAGCAGGGGAGGGCTCTGGCTGCTGGAGGCCAATGGGAGCAGCTCAATCAGGCCCAGCCACCCAATCAGCAGCCGCACTCTGCATGGAAGGGAGGGAGGGATGGGAGGGGAAAAATCCCGGACCTTTTAACCTTGTTACCAATTCCTCCCGGACGGCTATTTAGAGACGCAAAAGCCGGACAAGTCCAGGGAAATACTGACGGATGGTAACCCTATGCTATTTGCCTTGAGTGAACAGAATATAAAACATACAACTTTTAGAAAGAATAACAACGCCTTACAGAAATGTCCTCAGAGTACCCAGGGGTCTGTTTCCTTGAAAACAAAGTAAATAAGAGCTCTGAAACTCAAAGTGTGAAGAAGATTAATTGCAATAGTACTGTTTGAATACAGTTAGCACAAGATACTTACTGAAGTCTGCATTGTGAGAGTCAAACATCCTTTTTAACAAGTTCATGCTCCATTAGGCATTCTATCAAAGGACACGTGAGGGAACCAGGAAAACTGTATAGAAAATGGGCAGTGGGTGGGCTGTTTAGAAAAGGTTACATTCAGAAGTCTGGTACCATTACTTTACTGTTTCTTAAATGAAACCCTCCAGACTCTAAAGATTTGCAAATCTGCTGTGTGCAGGTATTGTTTCCAAGGTGATTTCAAAGTTATCATTTTGAGTGTTTTTTTCTCCTTGGACAACCACCTTTACAGATTTCTTGGCATCCTGCTTCCGTTTTGCTTGGAGACTACTCTCCAAAGACACACTTTCTTGAGGAGTATATTCCATAGTGCTTAACCTCTCCTGGCAGCATTTTGGATAGTTCTTAAAGCATTCAAAAGTATCACTGCACTTTTCACAAGGGAAGTAAGAACATCCTTCCACAGTCTGCACTGAGTTACAGCTGGACTCATTTCTCCCTTTAAATGATTTCAGGCCGATTTCCAGAACTGACCTGTAACTGCAACTCTGTAGGGCCTTGAGGCAAAAAACAAGTCCTGATGCATAATTGCTGGAGAACTCCAAAATCTTTGGCAAGGGTGCTTCGGAAATTGGGCTTCAGAAGAAGATAGGTAACTGGGTTGTAGAGTGTTGAGGACTTTGCAAAGACAGCTGGCACAGCAAAGGCTAGTGGAGGAATCCCTTCTATGGAGCCAAAAGCTGCCCACATGGCTATGATGGCATAGGGGCTCCAGGCAGTAAAAAATCCAATGCATACAGCAATGCTCATCTTGCAATGGAAGGAAAGAGGAAAGAAGTGGTGTTAGCTAAAACAGCATATGTGAGAAACATACTTCCAAACTACTGTGGGCATAAGACATTACCATGACTAATGCATCTGCTGAAGTGACTCTATGCCTTCCTCACTTTTCATCTTGTCTACCTTGTACATAGCTATTCTGTACTTGGATAATTGTTTCAGATAAGAAGCATACCAGGCTCCATTGTATCTGGAGCTTTTTGAGGACAGCTCTAGCATCTTAATCCTATCTGTTTCTCATGTCAGAGAAGGGCAAACATTGCCCTTGTAAAAACCTGAGGAAAAATGCAAAATCAGAGGAAATTCTCTTCTGACCATCAACAATAGACTTTTCTATTTCCTAGCCCAAATAATTGGTTTATATTGACTTTACTGTGTGCAGCCTTCCTTTAGAGATAGAGTTAAAGGAAAGAAGTTTAGTTTAACTCTAATAAATCTATAAAACTTAATCTGTGGTGACTCATCTCATCACCAGTATCTAGAATAAAGAGTTCTATGGGAGTTGCACACAGGCAACTGATGGATTAGTCAGGCCCCTGGTTTTTAAAAACAGTTTTTAAAAAATACATTTAAAGATTTTTAAAGCAGTTAAAATATTTAAGCCAGCAGCTGACTCAAATGAATGAATTCATATGAACTGCTGTTGCACAGCTAATTGATGAAGTTTTGATAGCTGCTTTTAAAAAACATTGGTTAAAACCCACCATTTAAAGAAGTGTATATGTATAAAGCAAAAATATGAGAGTAAATACCAGAATTGGAATACAAACACCAAAAGTCAGAAATCCCAGATATATTGTAAACTTTCATTCACACAGAGAGACCATAATCTACTATGAACCATTCTGAGCATCATTCAGAAATAAACTGTATTGAATACTTAAAAGATATATACAGACAAGAGTTCTCTCAGATAAGTGTCAGATTTCTGAACGAGTTGCATGAGCTCTGAATTGGTCAAGAATTGCAATTTCAAAATGAGAAATGAAGAAGAAAATCCATTTCACCTAAAGCAGTGTCAGGTCAAGGTGTGTTTTGGCAATGAATGCACTCATGTTTCCAAAAGCCTATTATGCTCTGTGCCTGTATTTCAGAACTACAAAGAGCTGGTAACTAGCTCATCTGTCTTTAAAATTCAACCATTCCCCCAGGCAGGCTCAGGCTACAACTCTCATCTGCCAAAAGCATGTTTATATACACAAGTTCCATTGGTTTATGTAAGGGGATACTGAGAAAGGCCTTCTGAGCCCAGAATAAAACCAACACGTGTACAAGCTGTGCAGTACAATCTATTTTAAAACATGCATCTCTCTCCCAAGATTTTAATTGGTCTCGCCCTAAATTTGCAAATGTCAGGAACTGCAGGCTAATTAAGTACAACATCCTCGGGAGAAAAATTAGTCCAAAAGACACTAAGCATTAGAAATGGGGATGTAAAACAAAAACTGAGGGACCTAGTCAAAACAATATCCTTTAAGTCAAAGATGAAATTAAAATCCTGAAAAACTCAGCGTGGAGGCTTAGCACAGGATAACAGAACCACAAGAGGCATGCATCCTTAAAACAATAAAGAACTTAGAAAAGCAGAGGAAAATACTACAGTTAAATTGCACAGTTTAACAACAATTAACACGCTACTGGAAGGCTGTCAGCTCCTACAGTGATAAGGGTAATACAAGATTCTGAATAGGTTATTCCAGCCAACGCTTTTCAAAAAATGGAAATCCAACCCAGTGAAACTGAAAAAGGAGCATAAATTATGGAGGTTGTAGCTCAGTGGTTTGAGCATTTAAACCCAGGGTTGTGAGTTCAATCCTTGAGGGGGCCATTTATGGATCGGGGGCAAAAATCTGTCTGGGGATTGGTCCTGCTCTGAGCAGGGGGTTGGATTAGATGACCTCCTGAGGTCCCTTCCATAGATGACCTCCTGAGGTCCCTGATATTCTATGATTCTTTCCTTAAATTGAATTGATAGTTCTGTGTTAAATCACAGTGTCCCTGCTGAATATTAGGTATATAAGCAACATAAGGCTATAATGCAAGGCCTACAGGCTAAGGCCTGTAAGATTTCAGCTTAGCCATAGTAGGCCGCAGACCTAAGGAGGGTGCCATGGTTTAACTAGTTTAAACCCACAGGTGACCCATGCCCCATGCTGCAGAGGAAGGTGAAAAACTCTCAACTGCCAATCTGATCTGAGGGAAAATTCCTTCTTGACCCCAAATATGGTATTCAGTTAGATCCTGAGCACATGCGCAAGACCCACCAGCCAGACACTTGGGAAAGAATTCTCTGTAGTGATTCAGAATCCTTCCCATCTAGTGTCCCATCACCAGCTCTTTAAAGTGATTGACAATAAGTCAAGAACAAAGGTTTTGTAATGGAAAAATCAATATATCACTAATTATTAAAATTCTTTGATCAAGTCAAAAAAATTGTGAAAGACGGATGTCAGAGATCTGTGCCCCCCATTGGATGCTACACAAAAAGTGCAGACACACAAGTCCAATCCTTCCATCAGAAACATTTGATGTCAGCTTAGCAATGACTGGCTTTCAGCCTGCCAGCTGAGGCCTTCTGATTATTTCTCCCCATTTCAGAATCCCAAGTGAAACAGACAAATAAGCCAGCACAAACAAAAGATTAAACAAAAGGGTGAAGAAGAAGAAGAAAAAAAGCCTGTAGTCAGTTCTAGCCAAGATATTTGGCCTCCCTTTCTTTAGAGGGGCGCTGGATGGGTTATAGTCCACTCCACAGTTCTTTGGGTCTCCAGCACAGGTATTAGGATACAATCTCTTCCCCCTTTTTACCACAGAGGATCTGTCTTCACTTTCTGTGAGGGCAGAATCTCTGGTAGCTCCCAGGCTCTTCCAGCTGCTTCCCTAGGGCTCCCTTCAACAACCTGCTCTCTTTCCAGGGCTGCCCACTACTGAATGGAGTTTCCTCCTTCTAAATGCCTTCTCCATTCCTGACATGACATGCAGGTGCAGCAGGGTGGGGCTGGTGCACTGGTGTACCTCCATTGGTGAAAATACACCGATACACACCTCCCTCCCCCAAAAAACCCTCACCCCCACCACATTCCAGTATAGACAGGACCAAAAAGCTGATTCAGAAGGTTACAAAAGCATAGTGGAAACCATTTACAAGATCAAATTGTGCAAATGTTTGAGTGGCAAAGGCTGATTTCACCAAATCTAGAGTGTAAAGGAAGCACCTTGATCATTTACTACACAAAACACTTCATTGTTTATATATATATATAATGCTTATATATAAACAATGAAGTGCCCCTAAAAGAATGAGAGATGTTAAATTTGATTAAGCCATAGTTAATCAAGTCTTTATGCATTTAATTTTTATTTATTAGACCTTTGGATTCCCGGTGTTTGTGTCCTAAAGACACATTGATCAAATGTAGAATTGTAGGAACAATTATGACTACTCTTCAAATCAATCTATACAGTAGGGATGAATACTCTCATCTGTATGGTCTTATCTTTTAAAGCCAGCTGTACTTGACTGGTATGTTTGTTAGCATTCACAATTTTATTGGATCCCCAATATTATATTTAGTGTATAACCTTTTCTCAACCAAATACATTTTGAATAGGATACAAGATTCTGGACTTTCACATTTGGGTTCCAAAGAAACATTTTAGGTAGTGAAAGGACAGAGCATTTGTACTTGACTAGAAAAATAGCATTTGACCAGAATATGCTAGTTATTTAGAAATCTATGTTTCTCTTTATCCAGAAATCATCATTCAGCCTAAGTGATTTATTAATATTTTTGTATATTCCTTTTACTCATGTATCAGCTATATACACCACAGAGAAGTAATTGTAAGTGGGTGTAACTTTAACACCAATACGGGGAGATCTGATGGGTCATCTAACCCATTCTCCCTCTCCCCCTCCCCCTCAGGATGTGATTGATTTAATTATTGTTAAACCATTCTTGATAGATGGATGTCATTTCTGGCCTTGAATATCTTCTGGTGAAGGTGATACCATCTCCCTTGGCAAACTGTGCACTCATCTATCCAATGAAAGCCCAGGCAGGACATTAAAATCAAGCAGGAACAGACTTTGTGACCTTCTGATAATCTAACTGTAGGCTTTGGGCCAACTGTTCCAAACACTAAAACGAGAAAGATAATGATTTCTCTAACTTTAGACTCAGGCTGTAATTCAGCATTGCTGAAACTGCCGTAGCAGCAACTCTGAGGACACTAATCCAGACTGGGTCACAGAGAAATACGACTCTGGATGAGGGCCAGTTTGAAGAGGTGACTTTGAAGAACATTCATAAACTTAACAAAAAAGGTATAAATACATTTTTAGATTGATAAGATGTCCTATCTAAGTAATGAAATTATTCCATAAGGCAATAAATAACTCCCTGAGGTTTGTAAAAAGTATCCAGAACCTAAGGCCTGATCCAAAGCCCATTGGAGTCAATGGAAAGATTACTTCTACTGACTCCAGTGGCCTTTGGTTCAAACCTCTATTTACTATGGGCCCACTACTGAAGAACAAGGATTAAAAATCAAACAACATTAACAATGGTTATCTTCCAATGACTACAAGCATTTGTGGGAAATTATCACTAATTTTTATTAAATTAGCACTTATCAAATCAGTATCCCACTCTCACAGGTGTCCTACAGACATAGTAAAGACAACCCCTGCCTGCAAAAGCTTAAAAGTAGTTGAAAATAAGACATAAGTAGATGAAAGAAACAAAATGTAAAACTGTATATAGTGCAGAATTATTGTATGTATTTGTACTGAGGCAGTGACTAGAAGCCCCAGCAAGAACTGAGGCCCCATTGTGCTAGCTACCGTACACAGACATGATATATCATATGCATCCGAAGAAGTGAGCTGTAGCCCATGAAAGCTTATGCTCTAATAAATTTGTTAGTCTCTAAGGTGCCACAAGTATTCCTGTTCTTTTTGCAGACATGATGAAATGTCAGTTCCTGCACCAAACAGTTAAGTCTCTAAGTGGTATAGTCAGTGCTGGCACTTCCATTTAGGCGACCTAGGCAGTTGCCTAGGGCGCTAGGATTTGGGGGGGCTGCATTTTGCTGCCCTTGGCGGCAATTCGGCGGGGGGGGGGGCCTTCCGCGCTCCAGGTCTTCGGCGGCTAGTCCTTCTCTTGCTCCGGGACCCGCCACCGAAGTGCCCCAAAGTCCGGGAGCGCGGAAGGACCCCCCACCACCACCACAGAATTGCCGATGATGACCGGGAGCGCAGAAGGACCCCCGCCTACGGCGCCAAAAACCCTGGTGCCGCTCCTGCGTAACCTGGATCTTTCCAAATGGGGTCCTAGTGCTTGCCCAGATTTAGCTAGTTATTCCTCAGTGAATGATGCAGTTTGTAAAATATATCTCACGTGGCATGCTGTTAGGACTCAAAAGAATACAAATGTAAAGTAATGATAATGACTTCCTAAGTAGTGCTGGCAGAGGCAATGCATTGGTGGGGGCATGCAGGGTCATGTGCCACCCCAGATTTAACTGCTTGGCTTGTATTGAGCATGCTCACACAGACTGAGCATGCTCAGTAACATCTGCTGAAGCTGCTGCCCTCACTCTGCCCTTACTTGTGCCCTCCTCCCCCAATTTTTGGCAGGTACAGGTCGTCTCTCAGTGCTGGAATATATTCATCCTTGCCCTGCCTGTGAGTTTGGCTACTACTGTACAGCAGGGTCTGAACAATATAGCTTGGCTTGGAGGCAGATTTAAAAAAAAAATCTCTGTGCATAAATAAATCACATACGTAGGCATTTTTCTACACATTATCCCTTTCCTATCTCATCCTACAAATGATCAACATGCAAAACTCCTTTGTGTGTGTGTAAAAACAAGCACTTTTTGCACAAAAATTTTCATGGGCATAAAATTCTTCACAGAAGCTATTGCTCTAGCAAAGTTATATGAATGCAAATGGAGGCCATGTTGAGGTTCCTGTACAGGTGTTTTAGATAAATAATATCCACATACCATACTGGTTAAGTAAGTATGGAGGAGAGAACAATTAAAGAGTGATAAGGGGAAGAATCAGATTATAAAAGATTTTTTGCATTGTATTTCTTGTTAGTTACTATCTTATTTTATTGTTGTTTGTGTTTGTTTGTTTGTTTGTTTAATATTAGGCACCAGAGTGGGTGTAGTTAGTACTGCACAGGAGTTTATTGGCAGAAATCTAGCGGGAAGAATAAAAGAGGATGCAGGGAACTAGTTAGCCTGACATCAATCCCAAGCAAAATAATAGAACAGTTAATTCTCAATCACCAAAGAATTAGAGGTTAAAAATATAATGAATGTCTGTCAACATGGCTTCATGGAAGGTAGGTCTTGTCAAACAAACCTGTTTTTTTTCTTTTCTTTACAAGATCTCGGGTCTGGTCAATGAAGCCAACTATGTTAATATAGTATCTAGGGATTTCTTCAAGGCATTTGACTTAGTACCAATGACATCTTGAAAACACTTGTTAGGTATACATAAGATGAATTAAAAACTGGTTCACTGACAGATCTCAAAATGTAATTGTTAATGGGGAGACATCAATAAGCAGGGTTGTTTCTAGTGAGATCTCTCCGGGACTGGTTCTTGGTCCAATGCCAAGTTTTTAATCAACAATATATGATCATATAAAATCTTTGCTGGTACAGTTTGCAGAGGACACAAAGATTGCTGGGTAGTAATGAGGAGGTTAGGTTATTGTTCCAGGGTGATCTGAATTGCCTGGTTTTAATAGTTACTGTGCAATCCAACAAAATCCATGTTAATACAGCCAAATACAAGGGAATACATCTGGGAAGAAAGAATGAAGGCTATACCTACAGAATGGGAGATTTTCTTGGCAAGCAATGGCTCAGAAAATGATTTAGGGAGGACCTGCCTCCATGGTGCCCCCTTCTGGCCCAATGGGCACTACTTAGACTGCTGCAGGGTTTCCATTGGTCAGTTGCCGCCTCTAATGTGTTTGGTGCAGTGGCGTTTTAGTCCTTCAACTCACACTTGAGTCCCACTCCTTCCAGGTGTTAAAGTGCAAAAATAAAGGAATCCTAAAACTCAAAATAGGGTCAATCCAAGGACACTTCAGCAGAACCCCACTCTTTTGTGCAGGGCTTGTCTTCATGCAGCCAGTCCTTTGATCAGTCTCCATGGACCTAGTTGTTCCATCCACCAGGAGGTTGGTCCAGGCAGCAAGTGGTCTCAGACTCTTGGCTGAAACCAGGTTTCTCTCACCAAGGGAGAAGCAAAGCTCTGTTCTCCATCCTGGTCAGCCCCAAACTGAGCTGGGCCTTCTCCATAACTCCCCTCTCCACATCTGACATCTGTTACCAGTGTAGCTGGACAGGGCCAGTTGGATCCACAGACCCTCATTAACCTCCTCCCCTCCAGTGTCATTATAAAGAACTGTCTGAACATGAGCTCTCAGTGCAATGCTGCAGCAAAGAGAGGCCAGTGTGATCCTTAGCTGTAATAAAGAGGGAATATCAAGTAGGGAAGTGGTCTTGCCTCTGTACACAGCATTGGTAAGGCCTCTCCTAGAATACTCATGTCCAGTTCTGGTGTCCCCACTTCAAGAAGTATGTGGAAATGTTGGAGCGAATTCAAAGGAGGGGCTGGAAATAAAGCCTTAAAATGTGAGGCTTAAAGAGCTCAGTCTATTCAGCTTATCTAAGAGCAAGTCGAGAGGTGACCTGATCACTGTGTGTAGATACTTACACATGGAAAAGATGTCTGAGGCTTTTCAATCTTGCAGGCACCGGCATAACAAGATGCAATGGCTGGAAGTTGAGGTTAGATAAATTCAACCTTGAAATAAGACAATTTCCTAGCAGTGAGTGTAATTAAACACAGGAGCAGCTTACCAGAGGAGGTGATGATTCACCATCACTTGGAGTCTTTAGATACCTTTCTAAAGAATATGCTTTAATCCGGCTTCTGGGGAAAATTCTACAGCTTGCATAGACAGCTTGCATTGATCCCTTCTGGCCTTAGAGTCTATGTGTCTGTGAATACGAATTAAGTTTTGAAGAGGTAACTGAAGGAAAACTTTAACAGACTGCAATGAAAGCTTTGAAGGAAGGAGTATGGACTGCAGGATTAAGCTGTTATATCTCAGAGGTGTAGAGAAAAGAAAAGGAGAGACTGTTTTTCCAGCTGCACAATTAAAGTTACCTGCACCTGGAAGCCCAGATCCTCAGATATTATAAATCGGTGCAGTTCCACGGACCTCAATAGAGCTATAGTTATTTACATCATCTGAGGATCTGGTCCAGAATGGTTCAAATGATGAGTGTATTCCGAGTATATAGTGAATTTAATATGTTTGGATTAGAGACACTTTAAATAAATGGTGCATTAAATCTTTTTAAATGTGAACACTTCGGCATTTTAATTTGCTCACTCAGTTAAGATATTCCTGGCTGGGGAATTTACACCAAAGGAAAGGAAATGTTACTGCACACAAAGCAAAGTCAACCTGTTGTAATCATTGCCACATGAAACTGTCAAATCAGCTGGGGCGACTGGATAATTTTAGGGCTAACAACATTTCCACAGTCTTAACAGTAAAATTTCACCTGTCCTGCACGATTGTGCATCTGTTTTTATGAGATATCAAAATGATTCAATAGATTTCACCGTTTGGACCAGGAAAGCCCCTGCATGATAGAAGCAATTTTAAGGCTCCAGAACTGTAGCTACATCTGCTAAGATAAAGTTAATCAAAATCTCATGCTCCAGGATGTACTCAAGATAAAAGAGATGCATATTCTCTGAAATAGGAGACAGTTTCTCGTACAGATCATAATGAAACATTAAATAAGAGAAAAACCCAGTAAGAGGTCTGTATCATTGATAAAGTCTCTATGGCATTACATTCAGCAAATTAATCTATTACAAAGAGGGAAAAATAAACTGACCTCAGTCCTGTTAGAAAATAAGCATCATTAGCTGCCTTTGAGCAATAAATGCAAACTACACAAAACATACAACTAATTCACAACTTCAACTTTTAGGATTATTGTGTATGTCTGTAGTATGAAAACACAGTCTTTGCAAAGCATATTTTATGCATAAAATGTAAAATTGGTTCCACACATATATGAAAGATTGATGCTATGAAATAATTTAGTATCTATTATATATTAATGTTTTACACTGAGTTTCAAAAGGTAAGATCTTGAATTTTTCAAAATCTAATATTCAAATTATTTTTATTGAATATTTGTTGATAATTTTTGGAAGGACATTTTGAGCCAAATTTTCAATGGAAAATGCCTCAGTTTCACATGCAAAAGTGTGTATGCATTTGTGCATGCACATACTGAGATTGTATATGCAACCATTGTAATTGCATATCCAAAATGCAAATTGATATCTAGACAGGTAGAAACCCATGTGTACGTTTAGCTGTAATCATGCATGCAAGTGAGCATGTACTTTTGCATGTGGCCTTTAGGATCCAACCTGTGTCAATTTAGCCATCGTATTTGTAAAAAGGGAAATTAAAGGATCAAACATAAGCTCATTGGTATGTTTTATGAATCAAAATATAAAATAAAATGTTTGTCTTTCTCCTTTAAAATAGAATAGGTCTTTCAAACAACCCATTCTTCCCTCATGGAGAACTAGCAAGACCTGGAAACAAAGCCCTAGACCCTTTGTTGCAGTTGAGAAGCAATGGTGCTGTACAAATATAGCTTTCCCACCCAATCTTCCCTCCTGAGTAACAGTCCTTCCTCCACCCTCAACCCCATCACTACCACTTTTGCACACATATACAACAGGATAATTTGTAACAAACTCTACACATTGAAATTCACTACTGCTATTAATGATAATTAATGAGGAACTAGATGAAATACAAAAGAAGAGCAAGCAAGCATGAGCATTAGGAAAAGCCAACCCATATATATAAGTATACATTCTACTGGTGTAGTGTGTCATTTCAAAGTTTTATTCCACAAAATGTTCTAGCCATTCATCCTGACTAAAATGATTTTAGTTATAATCTTTATAATCTTCAAAATCTGTTATAAAGCTTTAACTTTTTGAATCTCAATGTCTACGGTCATTAAATTATTGACTGACTCCTCCCATTGTCTGATCCCCAGATTTCCTGCAACTGTGAAAATTTAAATCAATAAAAATCAAAAAAGAAATGCTTAAACCCATAATTTTTCAAAAGCTGTGAAAATCTAAATTGATAAAAAAGAACAAACTGATATCGGTTGAAATTATAAAAAATACAAATTGAATTTTATTAAACTTAATAACTCTAAGAACAGATCCCCTAGGAACATCATGGTTGTCACTATGCTGCACACCATAGCATTCAAGGGACCAGACAGATAAGGTAGAGGGCTATTTGTACATTGCGTGTTCCTGCACATAGTAGTTTGAGGAAGAGGAACTCCATTTAGAATTACATCAGGAACTACGCAGACATATCCAATGGTGAACTGGCTATTTTGAGTCAGTAGATGAAACATTCTACCTTCTCGTCATTTTCCATTTTAAAGGGCTGTTCTCACCATCTTAACAATTTTTGAATATTATGAAAGATGGAAGTTAGCAAATCCCCAGTTAGTTTTGCTAGCTGCAGGAACTGCCATGGCCATCTCTGCTCCCTAGACCCTCGGCTCATGCCTGGACGCCCTCCCACACTTCCTGTTCCTCAAGTTGCTCTTGGAGACTCGGTGGGGAAGTGGCAGTTCTTGCCACTATCTCTAGGCTTGGGAGTGGAGTCTCCCAGCTCCCTTCCCCTTCTCTCTCCTTAGGTTCAGGAAGGACACTCCTAAATCATGGTAGAAAGCTGGCTGGAAATCCTGTCCCTCCACAGACCTTACATGAAGGGTCTGAATATTGGGTTGGGAGTGCATGTCTCCACAGAGGGAGTGGTAGGGGACTTGAACCACAGACCGGGCGAGCTAGCAGTTTCATTGCTGCTTTCATTGTCAGCTCATTGAGCATGGCAGAGTTCCATGCTAGCCATAGGCAAGGCATAAGGCTTCTCCTGCATCCAGCCTCCTCCATGCCCATGCTGTATGCACCCCTACGTAAACCAGGAATCACTTCATCTACCACTGAAGTGAAGCCACCTCTTAATAATAGTACATTGCGAGGCTAAAATGTACTTTGAGTTCTACTCAATATTTCACAAGAGCTTCTGAGCAAAGACTTTAAGCACCAGCCATAAACAGTTGGAGGAATCAGGCTGTGTCTGAAGTTTTAGTCTCATTAACATGCACTTCGTGCTGTGCTTTACATAAATCACATGGCTTCCTATCATTTCTCTGTGGTACAGTGCATTTCACTCTTGTTGGCAGCTGAATTAATTCCTGTTTGCAGAAAAAATGAATATTTACAATATGTATTTTAGTTTTCTCACTGTATTTCAATAACTCATTTGTTCAAGGCCTCCAGATTCCTGATGGGTGGGGAAAAAAATCTTTTCTGATGCTAACACAGGTAGAGTCTTTGAAAAGATAAGTGGATAAGGCTATATTGGAGGTAATAAATTGTTTGTTCCTCTTCTCTTTCACATAATTGCTGTTGCCAGAAGTGTTTCGGGGTATTTTGCTGAGAACAGAAAGTACAAAAACAGTTCCTTCCCACAATTTGTGCAGTTCTAGGACTACTCCAAATTGATTAAGTGCAACTACCTTCAGTATCTAGAATACTTGGTCCAAATGCACGAGATCAGAGGCCAAAACAGTTTAATTGATTTTAAGGCCAGAAGAGACCAGAAAGATCATCTAGTCTGATCTCTTGCATAGCACAGGACAAAGAACCAATATATTGTTCAACTATAGGAAGGAGGAAAAAAGATGGCGAGCAAAAGAAATTAGCAACCTGTTTGGAAAATAAAAGCCACATATTCCCCTTTGCCTCTCCCCCTCCCACAGCACAAAGTTCCAATGAGATCCTGCTAGAGTTATATAGTTCAGAAAATTGCCTTGTGATTTCAACAGCACTACTGAGTAGAGTTACCATATCTGAACTTTCAAAAAAAGAGGACACTCGGGGGTGGGGGGTAGCCCCGCCCCCTAGACACTCCCTCCCACCCCCTGACAGTCAGGGCCGGCTCTGGCTTTTTGGCTGCCTCAAGCAAAAAAAAAAAAAAACCTGCGGCGCGGCCGGAGCACGGATGCAGGGGGACCGGCTGGGCGGGGGAAGGAGGAGAGAGCGGGCAGGAGAGAGAGAGAAGGGGGCGGCCAGGGCTACAGCAGGGGCGCTGCCACGCGGCCCCTCCTGCTGCGCCACCTCCTGCCGCCTGCCGCGAGGGTTCCGCTCCAGTCGGTGTGGAGGGAAGGAAGAGGACTGCCCTGCAAGGCGCTCTGGTTCTCCGCACCGCCGCCCCCTACAGGGCGGCCGGAGCGGAACAAGAACAAAAAAAAAATGCGGCCGTGCCGCCCTAGGATTGGGCCGAGTGCCGCCTCCAACAATCTGCCGCCCCAAGCACCAGCTTTCTCAGCTGGTGCCTGGAGCCGGCCCTGCTGACAACCCCCCCAGAACCCCCGACCCATCTAATCCCCCCTGCTCCCTGTCCCTGACTGTCCCAACCCCTCTCCACACCCCTGCCCCCCGACAGCTCCCCCCGAACTCCCGATCCATCCACCCCCACTCTCTGTCCCCTGACTGCCCCCCTTCTCCAACTCCCCGGCCCCCTTACTATGCCGCTCGGCTTAGAGCAGGTATCTGGCTCCACACCCCAAAGAGCGCTGCGCCCTGCCCGAGCACTGCCGAGCGGCGAGCTGAGGGGGAGGGGCTCTGACCGCCGCTGCCTGCCCCGCTGCCGTGTTCCCTTGCAGGCGCACAGCCCCGCCCCCCCCAGCGCTGCCGGGCGGCGTGCTAAGGCTGCAGGGGATAGGGGGAGCCGGAAAGGGGCTTTGGCTGCCGAGGCCCCAATGCGAGCTGTGCTCGGCCGCTTTTCGGTCGATAAATAGCCGACCGGGGGGAAATCGCGGACATTTTTAGATTTTTAGAAATTCCCCCCGGACGGCTATTTAAAGAGCGAAAAGCCGGACATGTCCGGGGAAATCCGGACATATGGTAGCCCTACTACTGAGTCTCATTTGGGGTCTGAGTCAGTCAAAGCCGATTGAAGTCAATGGGAGTATTTCCAATGGATTTACCAGCTCTTGGATCGGGCCTTTGGAGCAACGTGATATTTTCAGGTGCCTTGGTAGTATTTTGTTCACCAGCTCCTCTGAGAGTGCTTGGAGAGACACACTGAACAGGATTCAAAGATTGGCAAAAAGCTTACTGCAGCTGAATTATGCAGAAAACACGGTATTTTTTCTGTAATTGCCATGTACTAAAAATATCGCCAAAGTGTTTTTATTAATCAAAGCCAACAGCTAGAAGTCATGTCTGCTTTGTTAATCACTGATCGCTGACTGAGGGACTTTTTTTTTTTTTTTTTTTTTTTTAAAGTGGACCCATAACAGAGCACACACTTTACCAAAATAATAATCTGTCTTCCATCCTAGCCTCTCATTTACAGGGGCACTTAAGCATATTGCCTGTAACTCTAAATAGAAAGGGTGATATTGTGTAGTGTAAACATTATCTTTGATCTGTATAAATTAGCTATATTTCTTTGTGCCAGCAGCCTCTCCCCCAGACTCTTGGTGTGATATTCTCAGTGTTTAATCATGCTAATAAGATCACTTTATGCAGCCTCAGGGCTAAAGTACATTTCAACACCCACTTGAGGATATGGGTCTCCACTTAGGGCTAATGCCTGCCTTGTGTACCTTCCTCCTCAGCCCTTCTGGTGCTCCTGGTCTGTACAGTACCTGGAGTTCTTAGGAAGAGGAATTCTAGCTCACTCAGTGGGGTGGGGGCACAGCCATGGTCACATACTCATCCCACCCTCTTTTAGGCATCTAACACCCACCGGGACATTACGGTCATGTGCACCACAGCACAAGATAATGGGGAGCCCTTTGTGCCTTTCCTCACCTTGTGCACCCACTCAGGGGCTGACTAAAATCTCAACTTGGATTTTAAAACCAAAGAGGTTTACTCCTACCCTGTGCATGCCTTGCCAATCAAAATGATCTGACCAATACTAGCCTGTCTTCTTCTCTCTGCTATCCCTAAGCCTGTGTGAGGCTGTCACTTCCAGTTCAGCATCCAGGTTTTGAAGACAGGGAATGAATTAAAGACTTGCAGACCTCTCCAGACCCACAGCCAAGGTCAGGTACTCAACACCAGCCAAAGAATAAAACTTTTGAAAGAGCTGCTGCATTGAAAGACCAATTCTTCCCCAGTGATTATGCCATCCTGGCTGCTAATCATAAGGACCCCTACATTTCAAATACACTTATCAAGAAAACAGGTTTAGGGCCAAATTCTGACCTCCGTTGTACCCATGCAACCATTTCTTCTATGCCAATTCGGTTGTGTGATTATAAGCGCAGCCAGATGTAGCTCCTATTCTACATCTAAAAGACAATTTGATAATCTAGCACTCACACATTAGCCAAAGCTCCAACAGTCTGAAATGATCTGTACAAGCCATCCTATTCTCAGACTAGAGAGTATCCACTCTCATGAACCTAAGTGTTTGGATGGATTTCTAGGTTCCATTGAGGCTCTAGGATTTTTGCCGCCCAAAGCAAAAACAATTTTGGCCGCCTCCCTTGTTCTTTAATTACCCCACCCCCAGCCCCGCCTCAACTCCGCCCCTTCCCCAAATCCCCAGCCCTGCCTCCTCCCCCCAGCCTCTCAAGCCTAGGAGGGAGGGAGGGAGGGAGGGGGAGAAGCGGCGCCCGTGCCGCGGCCACTCGGAGTCTCCTCCCCTCCCAGGTTTGAGAGCCTGGGAGGGAGGGGGAGACTCCGAGTGGCCGTGGCGCGGGCACCGCTTCTCCCCCTCCCTCCCAGGCTCTCAATTTCCTGAGGTGAGCTAGGGCGGCCGGGGCACATTTTTAGGGGCGGCATTCTGGCGCCGGCCATGCCGCCCCTAAAAATGTGCTGCCCCAAGCACCAGCTTGTTTTGCTGGTGCCTAGAGCCGGCCCTGATTGAGGATCTAACTCAGGGGTCTCAAAGTCCCAGCCCCTGGGCCATCTGTGACCCGAGACCTCCCCACTGCAGCCCATGGAGGAGAGACGCATGCAGACACGCTGCCGGCAATGTCTACTGTAGGCACCGCTCCCCCGCAGCTCCCATTGGCTGGGGGAGAGGGACAGAGATACCATCACTAGTCACCAGGCAGAGTCAGCCATAGAGGCAGCATCATTAGTTGCCGGGCAGAGTCAGCCACAGCTGCAGCATCATTTTTCCACAATGAATATAAACAAGTCAAAATACCGACCACAACTAGCTGATGCACACCTTGCTGCAATCCTGAAGGTTTCAGCTGCTCAGTCACCGAGGCCAAACATCAACAAACTGACAGAACTGAAGCGTTGCCAGGTGTCTGGCAAACACTGAAAACTCTCTGGCAGGCGAAGAATTGTATAAAGTTGAATGACAGTTTTATTATTTTAAGAAATTCAAAATAAAAAATACAATATAAAAGTTTTCTTTTCTGAACAGCATCTTCAGTGACGTTATTGGCCCGCTGGGAGGATTTGAGGACTGGCACTGGCCCTAAGGTAAATTGAGTTTGAGACCCCTGATCTAACTTGTGACTTCCTGGCCCAACAATTTATCCAGTTCTATTGTAAAAAACAGTAAGAGCACCGTTCGCATGTACTGTCACTGGGAATAACATCCTCTGGGCTGATCCAGGTACAAAGATCTCAGTGAGAGAATATAACCATAATCCTAGTGATCAGGCAGATTAGTCACAGAGCTCAAGCTATTTAGCTTAACAAAGACAAGGTTAAAGGGGACTTGAGTGCAGTCTATAAGTACCTACACAGGGAACATATATTTGATAATGCCCTCCTTCAGTCTAGCAGAGAACGTTTCAGAAGATCCAATGGCTGCAAGTTGAAGATAGACAAATTCAGACCAGAAATAAGGCATACATTTTTAACAATGAGGATAATTAGCTATCAGAACAGTTTGCCGAGGCTTGTAATGGATTCTCCAACACTGGCAATTAAAAAAAAAATGTTTAAAGACATGCTCTAGTTCAATAGGAATTATTTTGGGGAAGTTCTATGGCCTGGGATCTACAGGAGGTCAGACCTGATAATCACACTGGTCCTTTCTGGCTTTAGACTCTATGAATTGAGGACTCCCTCAGGCGTGCAGTTTATTTGGACAATTGTCCCTTCCAAAACATTTTTAAATGATGGCAACTATGCCTGTGTATCAGCACAATCGGCTGGGCTCCTTTACTACTGCAGCAGAAGCAGTGGGCATGATGAGGGGAGAATCCAGACATCCCCCCTACATACTTTACCTGTTAAAAGAATCAATTAAAAGTGGAGGTGTCCCAAAGAATTATCACCAACAAACCCAAGTTGTCAGGCCAGCCTATGTAGCATGGTGTGACCACTAGAGTGAGAGGTCAGTAACAGGGTGGGTAGAAAGCAGAAAAATTTGCTTCATGGGCCTATCCATAAAAGGTAAGGCCAGCTCTGCTTTAGTTAGTTAGTTAGTTATTCTTTGCAAATCACAGGGAGAAATGTACTTCAGCTTCTGTCCAAAACTCCTCAGGGAAATTTCCAAAGAAGCACATGGAAAGTATTTTATAGTACAGTGTGTGCACCAAAGTCCCTGAACAATTATGTAATGGGAACGAATGGAGTTTCCTTCTCACCTAAATGGAGTTTAGAAAATATCCCCTTTGGGTCTAAAAGTATTCTATTAGTTAGAGTGTTTTTAGCCAGGCTGATTCCTGGTTAATGGCTTAATCCTGCAATT
The DNA here is from genome assembly GCF_013100865.1 of Trachemys scripta elegans. NCBI lineage: Eukaryota > Metazoa > Chordata > Testudines > Emydidae > Trachemys > Trachemys scripta. The sequence goes on from NC_048299.1 coordinate 208,526,393, forward strand.
ACTGCACATGCCAGATTCACACGGAGCTGAAGTCAAAGGAAGTTTTTAGAACTGGACCTATGATCAAAAGACATGTTCATTTTTTGACTGAAGGTGGAATTCACAAGGCTTAGATACTGCTGTGCTCAGCATTGCAGCCTGTAACTTTTAGGAACCCAGCTGCCTACTGGAATTCACTGAATTAGGGGCCCAAGCTGTCTATGTAATGCGTGGGGAGAGCTAGGCGCCTGAGAACGGGATTCAAAGAAGCCAGCACACTGAGCCGGTGCCACCTAAATTAGCCAATAAAAATGCTGAGGAGTCTGGTGGAGCCAAACCCCCAACCTTCAATGGCAGTTAAGCACCTAAGTCTGGGCCTGAGGGAGGCATCAGTTTCTACATGGGATTTTCAGCCATGAACCCTCTCCTGGAGGTAGGCCTAGGCCAGGTCAGTCCTTTTTCAAGAAAAACTGAGGTGGAGATGGTGGTCTCCTTATAACCCAGTGATCAGCGCACTCACCCAGGCTGTCTGAGACCTTGGTTCAAACCCCTCCTCTGCCCGATATGCCGCAAGGATTTGAATGTGGCTCTCCTACCTCCCAAGACAGTGGCCTAGCCACTGATCTTTGGAGTATTTTGGGGCCGGGCTCTCTCTCTCAGTCTCTCCTGCTGAAGCCATTGTCCATGTATAAATAATTAAATAGTCCTTGGAACAGGGCAACTAGAACCCAGCTCTGACATAAGCACCTAACTAGTGGGCGATAGAGTCATTCTAACTCCATCCCTATTTAAGCAGCTGCGTACATGCCCTGCTGACAAAATTTAGGCATTTGGGAGATTTTAATGACAGAGATTTAGGAACCTGTATAGGGTTCTGTGAATGGCACCGAAGTGTTGGACAGAGGCACTTAAAGTGGCAGTTAAACACCTAAGTCTCCCTTGTGAATCCTACCCTGCATGTTCCCACAGAATGATCTGATTCTCATGCTACGTTTAAGAAAACCGAAAAAAAAATTAGCAGAATTAGAATATAATGAAAGTTTTTAGGAACTGTGCTGTGTTCACATAAGAATCTAAAACCAGTCAGCCCAAAAAAGACCCCAAACCAAAATCCTCCTTCATTTTTACAACTATTTGTAAAATAAAAACAAAATCAAAAATTTGATCATTTATTTCAAAATGACCAAGTCCTGACTGTACCTCTTCCAAATCATACTTCTCCACACTGACTCCCATAACATTCTGTGACAGCAGGTTGTCATTCCCATTTTTTCCATATATCAGCCAGCCTCATACGCTTACCAGCAAGGTAAGCATTGTTGCCTCCTCCTCTGGAATCAATAAACATTACCTGGAGTCAGTAGTGGAGGGAATTCAGATTTAATTTGGCTTCTGTATTGCTTCCCTTTATGCACCATGCCAATACGACTGACATTTGGAAATTGAATGACGTCTAACTAGTAGTCACCAAGATCCCCAAATGGTTTTGAACTCCCTGCAGCAAATCACAGTGACTCAATGCATTACAGGTAAAATCTTTGCTCAAAGTTGCCCGAATCCAGAGAGGCACTGAACAATTTCCCCTTTCACTTTAATGAGAGCTGCAGGTGCTCGGCACCTCTCAGGAGTTGGTGCTGTGAGCTTGTATCCACATCTTGTTCATCTTCTTCGTAGAACGTCAGTCATGCAATTTTATTTCTATCACATTTCCCATGATATTCTTGCCTCTCCCCAACACTTAAAATCATAATCAACCACAGCTTTCAAGCACGCTTCCATTGGCACATGTATACCTCTAGTTTCAAGAACTGATCTTACTCCCATTATAGTCGTGGCAAAATTTCACTTAATTCAGTGAAGATGAAAGAGATTGGCACTAAGCCTGTGCACCATTTAAGTCCAACTTAGACCATATTTTATGTGCTTAATTGGGGCTTGTGCTGGCTTTCTGTACATGAGTGAATTTCATGCTGAGAGGATAAAATCCTCAATGAATACAATTAAAAATAAGGTACGTGCTATTCAGACCAGCAGCCAGGTGGCACTTCTATGCTTACAATCATGCATTTTCAAGTTATCACAAGTGATGACCAGACTAAAATAGAACATTACTATTTATTAAGTAAAAATCTGATAAAGATTCTTAGTTATTTCTATACTGATGTACGTGACACGTAAGTATTGTTCTGCTGCTAAAAGGAAAATGGCAGTTTTTACATTGTAAATTGAATTTGATTTTATCTTAATTAAAATGGACTCAAATCAGTTTTAGAGATACATTAATTTTAGTCTTTTGCACCAATTTTTTTTCGGCCTCGGTAGGCATGAGTGCATTCGCTGCATGTGTTGAGAACACATATTGCAGGCAAAGGAATCAGACATGCAGAGTCAAGTGCAAAGAAGATGTGTACACAAGCGACCAATCACTGCTAGAATGAAAGCAAATCACATAAACGTGCACACAAATTACTAGCTGTTTGCACATGCATGCACACGGTGGCAGTAGCGTGCATATGAGTGAGCACTTTTGCATACTATAAATACCATGCAGGCTCCGATCCAGCAAAGCACTGAAGTATGCGCCTAATTTTAAGCAGGTGATCAGGCTAAATATCTAGTTTTGATATCTAATGTACTTACATGGCCTGCATTACTATAGTATCTGAGCACTTAGCAGCCTAATAATGTACTTCTATTCTACATCCCTGTGAGGTAGGGAAGCACTTTTATATCCAATTTACAAATGGGGAGCTGAGGCACAGAAAGACTAAGTAACTTGCCAAAGATCATATGTGAAGCTAGTGACAAAGCAGGTTCAACCTGGTCTCCTTAATCACAGACTAGCACCCTAACCACCAGACCATCCTGTCTTTCAATAGTTGGTGAAATACTGACCTATTAGAATTCAAAGTTGGCCAAAGTTGAACAACATGAAGCTCACTTACACTCATGGAGTTTTTGTTCTTTCACTTCCTCGAAGGCCCAGAATGTGTTGTAGGACCAACATAATTAACAGAGTGACTTCCAGCTAGGAGGGCATTCTCTAGTTCTCTGCTGAAGCCCATGGGGTTTACCTGTTTGTGAGCTCCCACAATGGTTTTAGAAGTGGAACACAAATACATTCCTCCATGTAGAAATCAGAACAGAGCAATAAACAATGCAGTCGACATATATTTTATTTGGTGGCATACTGCAGTAACTAGCTACTAATAAAAAAAACCAAGTAGTTTACCAACCTCAGCCTCACAAAACTTTAACATATTAGTGAGGCATTTGTTCCACACTAAATCTTCTTAATAACTTGCTATTGTCATCAGAGCACGTGAGAAGAGCACCACAGGTAGAAATAATTTACTTTCAATTAAAACATTTAAATTAGGTTAATTATAATGAATGGATGTTAGTAAAAAAATTTCTTTTATTAAAAAAAAATTTTCTGCACTTGTTCTAAACTTTTTTCTGAATTTGTTCTGCACTTGTTCCATTTCTAAACAAACATTAATGTGTTCTGGAAAAATTACAGACCTTAATCTGAATGCTTTTAGTTACACTATTGACCTGGAAGCTCAGATAATAAATCAAAGAGAGGCTGATACTAATAGCATCATTTCAAGTACATTGGCAAAACAGTTGTTTAAAAAATGCAGGGCCTGTTCCTGCTCCCAGGAACATCAAAGGTAAAACTCCAATTGAGTTCAACAGGAGCTGGACTGGGCCCAAACAGTTTAAAAGTGAGGAATGAGATATGTCGCTGTTTTAGGGACTATGGGAGTTAATCAATGGGAGTTAGGTGCCTAAATCCTTTCCAGGATCTGGGTCTATAAGCCTGATCCAACTCTCAGCAGCTTCAATGGGGGACGGATCAGGTTCCAGAGGTACATCTCAAATTTGAAGTCTGCCAGGGTACCGGAGTGAAAATGGCTGATGTTAAGGAGGGGAGGAAATGGCAGTAAAGAGGCAGCAGAAGACAGAATCTATACCTGGAAGGGAGCAGGAGGTACATTGTATTGGGAAGCTCTAACATGAACTGGCTAAATGGAGGAAGACGCAAGTAGTAGTCCCTGTTGTTATGGGGTTGCAAAAGGAAGGAAGGGAAGCCTCCTCCTGACCTTCTCTCCACTCCCAGCTATCAGAACTGGCTGTTGGGAAGAGAGAAGCAGCAGCTATGTAGGGAGGAGGCAGTTCTTTCACCTAAATATTTAGCTTTGCACTAACATGGGTAGGAAAATTATTTGCCTGAATTCAAATACCATAATTTGGACCAGACTGTGGCTGAAAACTTATCTGAGACCAAATTGTGCTATAACCCTTAATTCTTATGTTTTGTACCTCCATTCAACTGGAATGAAGGGCTAACTGTTCCCCAGTTTCCTCGCACCACAGCCATTATGTAAGTGTGACAAGGCAGAGATTGGGTGGGATTTGTAACATTCAAGAAATAGACTGGTTCCTTTTCATTTATAAATGCTCCAACAAAATATATTCAAATATTTTCACTTAGGTGAGATGATCATCAGCTGGTGCACGATAATTTCAATAGAACTATGCTGAACTGTAGCAGGTGGGAACCTGGCTCATTTACATTTTACTGTGAACCCAAAGCCATAAATGAATGCAACCAGTAATGGATGCTCATTCAAAATATGCAGGAAATGGACAAAATTGGGCAACATTTTTCAGCAATAATCTTTTGGCAAGAAGATTGTCCCCTGTTCTCTCACTAGACTTCTCACCAGGGCTTATTTCCTCCTAATTCTAGGGATTTCTCTTAAGTGTTCCCACTTACCCAGGCCAGCCTGATTATAGTAAGCCAAAGAGCACATCAGTGTCCTAATTATAGTAGGCAATGTGCTGGCCCAACACTTCATGCTGTGCAAGCATCTGGACACTGCATATTTCTCCTGAGAACAGACTTGTTTCCTTTGAAGCAGATGAAAGTTCTGGAATTGAATTCAGGCACTGCAAGTCCCATGTGTTTCATAGATTCCAAGGCCAGCAGAGACCATTGTGATCATCTAGTCTGACTTCCTGTATGGCACAGGACATGGAACTTCCCCAAAATAATTCCTAGAGTAGATATTTTAAAAAAGTATCCAGTCTTGATGTAAAAATTATCAGTAATGAAGAATCCACCACTACCCTTGGTAAACTGTTCCAGTGGTTAATTACTGTCATTGTTAAAAATATAAACTTTATTTCCCATCTTAACTTGTCTAGTTTCAATTTGCAGCCACTGGATCATGTCATATCTTTCTCCACTAGACAGAAGAGCCCTTTATTATATATTTTCCCCCCATATGGACTGTGATCAAGTCACCCCTTAACCTTCATTTTTCTTAAGTTAAATAGATTGAGCTCCTTGAGTTTATCACTATAAGGCCTGTTGTCTAATCCTTTAATCATTCTTGTGGCTCTTGTCTGAACCCTCTCCAATTATTTACCCTGTCCTCTTCATTATTTACCACTCTCCCAATTTGTGTGTCCACTGCAATCTCTGTCAATAATTATTTCATATTTCCTTCTAGGTCATTGATAAAAATGTTTCAATAGTGTAGGACCAAGACCAATCCCTGCAGGACCCTACTAGAAACATACTTGATTGATGATGATTCCCCATTTACAATTATATTGTGACACCTATCAGTTAACCAGTTTTGAATCCATTTAATGTGTGCCATGTTAATTTTATATCATTCTAGTTCTTTTAATCAAAATATTATGTGGTACTAAGAAAAACACCTTACAGAAGTCCAAGTATATTACATCAACACTATTATCTTTATCAACCAAACCTGTGATCACTAAAAAAAAAAAGATATAACATTAATGCAAATCAACATAGGTTTGTGGGAAATAGATCCCTTCAAATTAGTTACATATCCCTCCTTTAGTTCTTTATTGAGTCCTGTATCAGCTGCTCCATTATCTTGCCTGGGATCAATGTCAGACAGACAGGTCTATGATTACCGGGGTCATCCCATCTATCCTTTTTAAATTTTGGTACATTAGATTTCTTCCAGTCTTCTGAAACTTCCCTGGAGTCCCAAGAGTTATTGAAAATCAACACTAATGGTCTAGCTATTTTAAAACTCTTGGATGCAAGTTATCTGGACCCACTGATTTTAAAATGTCTAACTTTAGTACCTGCTGTTTAACATCCTCTGAGACCCTAGAGGAATGGAAAGAGTTATCATCTGATGTGACTACATAATCTGTTTTTTCTCCAAATACAGAACTAATATTTATTGAACTATTTATTGAACAATTCTGCCTTTTCTGCATTGTTATTGATAATTATAGCATTTCCATCTAGTAATGGATTGATACCATTGTTAAGATTCTTTTTGTTCTTAAAAACTCCTTATTGTGGGAGAAGGAGAAAAGGGTACATAAAAGAAACAGTGAGTAAAGCACAGGGCACTGAAGATGGAGTAGGCAGAAAGAAGAGGTAAAATATATGCCCAAGCAAAGCTCCAAACTAGAGTTGACCAGAGGATGGAAGTTCCATTTTGTAAAGGATATTGAGATTTTGAAATTTGGCTTTGTTCTGAATAGGAAGAAAATTCTGAGGTTTGTTTTCTTCCCCCCATCATTCAAAATGTTTCATTTAAACAAAATTGTTTTGTTTCAGTTTCCACTTTAAAAAAATTTGTTTTAGGTTAGACTATATAATACAAAACTTAAAATTGCAGAACAAAAAGTCATTTTAAACCAAAAACATTCAGAATGAAACATTTCAATGTTTTTGTTCAAACTGGCAAAATGGGATGTTCTGACTGTTGGATTTGTCTGGTGTTTCTTTCAGAAGGCAAACAAGTGAAACTGACCAGATTTCAGGAAGTGTTTCAATTTTGGCAGAACTGCATATTCCATAAGAATATGGCTCCACTGAAGTTGCTCCAACCTAGGGTTACCATATTTCAACAAGCAAAAAAGAGGACGGGAGGAGCCCCGCCCTAGCCCCGCCCCTGCCCCTCCCACTTCCCGCCCCCCCAGAACCTCCAACCCTCCCCCCGTTCCTTGTCCCCTGACTGCCCCCTCCTGGGACCCCTGCCCCTAACTGCCCCCCGGGACTCCACTCCCTATCTAAGCCTCCTTGCCTCTTGTCCCCTGACTGCCCCAACCCTTATCCACACCCCCACCCCCAGACAGACCCCTGGGACTCCCACGCCCCATCCAACCACTCCCCACCCCCTGACAGCCCCCCCCAGAACTCCCAACCCATCTAAACCCCTCTGCTCCCTGTCCCCTGACTGCTCCGATCCCTCTCCACAC
>NC_048299.1:208533980-208563715 GCF_013100865.1 Trachemys scripta elegans
CCCCCCGGACGCTATTTTTAGCACACAAAAGAGGACATGTCCGGGTAAATCCGGACGAATGGTAACCCTACTCCAACCAGCTCTATTCCAAACAATGCACAAAGCTAACAGAGTCCATCACCTTCCCAATGCAAGCTTGTTCCCCGCACTGTATTCTCCAGTTTAGTTTAAATGACTCAGACTGAGGTTCCACCATATCACTTGAGAGAGATGGATCTTTGTTTTATGTAATTGTTTTTTTCAGATTTATCCAAAAGTCAGAGTTCCTCTGGAGAACTCCTGTGATTTATCTTTACATTTCAAACTTAGGAGCCCCGTTTTTAAGATATGGGACAGTGAGATGTGTGGCTTAAAATAGCTCACTTCAGAACCTTTTTCCAAATATATAAAAGTTTATCAGATTTGGTCTACATTTCTTCTAATAGACACAATAACATCCAATATGCAAGAATCTTTCAAAATATGTTTTAACGGTATACACGAATTACTTAACCTTGTATTCTCTCAGGATATTGTAGGAGCGTAAATATTTATCAGCTCATTTGTTTAGCCCTGTTTATGCTCAGTAATTCTCTCTTGTCAAAATACAATCCTCTTCCTTTAGTACCGATTCCTGAGCACATAGCACAGGTCTTAATATTTAGCTATTTCTCACTTCTTTAATGTGATCTGATTTTCTTTTTGATCTAGATAATGCTACCAAGCTGTTATGAGTAATACTGCAAGCTTAAAATGAAACTATATGCTACAAAAAACACTGCAATGCAATGTTACTGCACATCCGTCATTACAAAACAGCCCATCTCTTTGCTTATCTGGGACAATATCTATAAAATATCATAGTAGGAATGACAGGAATATATTTTGGGTTTCAAACTTTCTGAAAATAGAAAGATGTGTGTTCCTCAGAACTCTAAAGGCAAACAGATGTGGGGGTGAAAGTGAGGTATGTGACCTGAAAACAAGGGGAAAGACAGATGGACCTGGGAGCCAAAAGAAAAATGACCTGAACACAGAAGGCCAAAATGTAACTCTCTAAGAGTTCCTTCCAAATAACTGGCAACCGTATGTTTAGGTACAGAGTTTGCTTGCATGCTACAAATAGTGCATTTTTCTATTGCAAGTTTCAAAGTTTTATTGCATTCAGCAACATTTTCCCTTTTAAAGCCAGGTTTTCCAGAGAAATCCTCCAGTCTTCCAAAATAGTTTGTAAATTATCTAGAACTTTAAATTAAAAAAAAAAAAATCTGAAATTTTCACAAAACTCTAATAAAACTTCTGCCATACCTTTGTTACCAGAGCCTAAAGAAAAGGCTACAGAAACCTCACAGCTATCACTTGAGGGGTTTTGCAGGAACAATTCATTTGCATGTGGTGAATCTGCACAAGGTAACATTGCATGCTTGTTTCAGAAACAAATGGAACTGATCTTCTTTCCTTTCTCATTCCTCTCTTGGGATCCCCCTAGCACTCTAAATGGTGCTGCCCATGCATGCAGAATGTGGCTTGAGAACACAAATTTTCAAATACCTTGACTGTAATAGCCTGCACGTTGCTCATCCTGGTGGGACCTGAGACATGCTGTTCCACTGCTTTTCTGGATTCTTTGACAGTTATCAGAATGAGGGTATAGGACGTAACAATTACCCCACAGGGGATGATAAAGCAGAAGACAAAGAGAGCTACGGTGTAAGACATTGCCACCGTGTTTACATTTGATGAATGCCAGTCAATGCAACAAGCTGTACCATAGGGCTCTGCTCCATACTCTCCCCAGTGAGCTAGGGGTGAACAGGCAAAAATTGCTGCATAGGCCCATGCGCAGGCTATCAAGATTCGTCCATGTTCTTGCCTAAATCTGTTCCCTGGAAGACATGAAACAATCAGTGAAGAACTGCTTGCAGTAGCGTGATGGATTCTAATTATACAAGCCAGAAAACAATACATAGGCCCTTTTTATTGGACACTGGGTATTACAATTGTTTCCCCCCCCCCCATGCTTGAGAGGAGCCCCCATAAACATCCACAAAGCTATCTCATTGTCTTCCTTCAAATCCCCTATTAAACTCTCTCTTTTCTGTGATGCCTTAACAGATAAGCAGCAAGGGAACTTAAAAGAACTCAAACAGATTACCTTAAAATGAAAACTGGCACCCTCAGGCTGGTTGGAGTTATGCTGGGAAACCAGATCAGCACAAATTAGCACAGAACTGGGGGAGCGAGGGGTGATTGCAAAGGGGAGTTTCATGGTCACCTTACATCCCTGTTCCTGCAACTTGTGCTCTGTGTTCCTTGGTCATAGTCAAGGACCCGGCTCCCTGCAGCTTCAAAATGTGCTCCATTTTAGAATGGTTCACAGTATGACTTTCAAACACAATGTTAACAAACACTAATGAATCTAAAGAATGATCACCCTGATTTCAAACTAAAGAAGGGCTGTCATCTAGAGAAATTCTACTAAATGTTTTGCCCCACACAAGTAGCACCAAGTACTTGTAGGTCAGAGTTCATGATGCATGCCTAAAATGTTTATATCTGCCATATTTCAGGTTTATATGATAATCAGACATTATATGATAATAAGACATTATATGTACTTAACAGGGATGTTGCAGCTTCAACACACTTTCACATTAATTACCTATTTCTTTAAACAATCCAACACCATGCATCGACAAGAAAAGAACCAAGATACTGTTAGTTAGTGCATGTCTTGATTCAAGAGAAGGTCAACTTTGTTCTGGAAAATTTATCTCACTAAGAATAAGTAGTTCTGTTGGTATTGAATATAAAAGAGAGGGGCACCATTTGCATGGCTACACTTACTACAATCATGCGCATTTTTCTTGCATCACAACATCTTCAGGGATTTAAAAATCAAATGTAAAACCATCTTCTAAGCTAAAAGTTACCAGGTGAGATTTTAGCATAAAAGCAAGTTTATTTTAACAAATTTTAAAACCACAAGGACAGTTTGACCTCAGGGTAAAATCTGATTAACACATGATCTTTTCCACCTAAAGTTCCACTCTCGCAACAATGAGATACTAGAATTTTAAAGCTGTTCTTTGAATAGCAGTAAAATCTGATGCTACATTTGTCTTTTCTATGTTACATTGACTGGCATTCCTCTTATCCTAAGAAGTGAGTGAGGTAATAAAGAAAGAACTTGAGTAGATGAACAAAAGAAACCAAAAGAAAACATCTGAAAAGGTCAAAAGAATATAGTATGCATCTCTACCATTTACAAAAAAAGTAAGATACTGAAATGCTGCTCCTACTTGTATCAAGTCAAAGATAATTGTACAAAATGAATCTTAAAAATGGTATCAACTTAACCCAACCTTGCTGTTATTTTAACAGTTACCTCATGGTCCTCTTCTGAGTCATTTACCTCAGCATAAGTGGGTTTGGATATAATAAACAAGGTTTATATAGCACCAAACTCAATTACTGGGGAGAACAGATATATAATCATTTAACACACACCCCCATGTAACACACCTTTCTATATAAACGTTCTCCAAGATACACAGACTAGCCAATGGCTGTCTTTGTTCAAGAGACAAATACTGAACAATCCGAGAGAGAAGGAAATTAATTTACCATAAGCTGGAAAACAAATTTTGAGGCAGCACACAGTACTCAGTAATGTTAGTGTTGACAGACTGCAGATCCCAAAAAGTACACCGCAAAATGCATAGAACAAGCAAACTTGTTTACCATACAGCCATCTGAAAACAAACAAAACAAAAACAAGAGTCAAGATTTAGATGCCAGCATTCTTCCTGTAATTCAAAGGCACATAGTAGAAAGTCCCTCGTAGTGGTCATTATTACAATGTTGACATTTACCATTTGAAAGTAGCAAGCATCACTGTGATGTTAATGCTTGGTCAGCAGGTAACTGAAGGAGGGCATTCTTACTGGAATATTCTAGTGCCATTAAGAAAATCATTGCCTGCCTTCATTTTTGAGGAAAGGTGAGAAAAAAAAAAAGAGAGGCTGTTCAATTCACCCACTTCTGCCAAGCTCTTTCGCCCCTTTTTCTCTGGCACCAGCTGCTAAGAATTCTGGTCTCCTCATTCCTCTTCCTCTGCAACACTTTTAGGCACTGTCTACATGGAGAGTTGCAGCAGTTTAACTAAAGATATGAATTTAAACTGATTTAATTAAACTAATGCAGTCCCCTGTGTGGACACGTATTTTCAGTATAAGAGTAGCTTATTCCAGTTTAATTTAAATAGATTAGAAACTCGTTTAAAATAAACCATATTAAGCTACCCAAACCAAAATCAGAGTGTGTAGACAAGGCCCTGGGGGAGGATAAGAGACACATTCTGAAAGCAGCACTAATTAGGAGAATAGTCCTGCAGTAAGGAGATGGAATCTCAAAAATCCCTCTCTCCCTTCTCCCGCTTCCCCAAGTCATATAGAAGAGTTAAAAGAGGTGATCTTATACCGTAGCTCTTGGAAGCGGATTGCTCAGGAGGTGATACAGTCATGGAAGTAAACAGTCAATAGAACTGACTTGAGCTAGACAGTGTGGGGGCAGCTTTTGTGCAAGCTCTCCCACAAGGATCAGAGTTTGGCTTGAAAGACTTCCTCTTGAACCTTGCCATTTAGCTAGATTACATCTCACCTTGTTGCTTCCTAGTGCGGCTCTGCAGGAAATGCCAACATTCAGAGGGGGTTTTTTTTCCGTTCTGAATCAGAATGAAAAAAAATGGGAAATTTCCTGCGAGATGAAGTTTTCAAAATATTTTGTTCTGATAAAATTCATTCCAATTTTGGGTTTTTAAAAATTATATTATAATTTATATTTTAAAGTACAATACCCTTTTGTAACAAAGTCATTTCAAAACAAAACATTTGCAGTGTTCAAGCCCCGAGGTCATGTTCTGTTTGATCTTTTCAAACCTTTTCCCAACAAAAAATTAATCAAAAAAATCAACAGTTTCCCCAGGAAGGTCCGTTCCCCCCCTCCACCCTCCAGTCACTTTGTGTGGATTTCAACATGCTGTGAACACACCTCCTGGATGGGGCCCAAAAGGGGAATGTCTAGCTCGTGAATCCTGCTGGGGAGTAGATGGGAGTTAGGCACAGAGCTGATGGGCAGGTCAGGACGTGGCTATGGGCATGTTCAGCCACTAAAATGTAGGCACCTAAAGTCTCCAAGACACCTACAGGGCTCGGCAGCAGCAGCTGAGCTGATGTTTTGCAAATGCCATTTGCTCTTAAATGTTGGATTTCAGTGCCCAAAGTGGCAGCTAGGTGTCCAAATCCCTTTGATCTGAATAAATTAGACTCTGGGGGGCTAGATTCACATTCTCCTCCATCCTGTGAGCACCTCCTTTTTCGTCTCCACAATCCCAAAAAGCTTCCATGGGAAAACTCAACAGTGTACCAAATACTGCCTAGGATCCAGCAAGGGCATTTATTAGTGATTCTGAGCCCCATGTAAAGATCACAAAAGCCAGGTATTATGGAATACTATTAGGTTAAACTTGCAAGGATGAGGGAGGTAGAGGCAAGAGAAAGAAGAGCTAAAGTGGAAAGAAGTCCAATTGTGAGTTGGACATTAACCATAACTTTAAGGCCTAGGATTAAATTTAATCCCCAGGAGTCATATACAGCCTAGGATTTGTTTGCATATTAGATCTGTGGGTTTTTTAAACAGCTACGTTCCAATAGCTTTTACATTTCCTCCCACAGAAGATTTCAGACAGCAGGTAGAGTGATTGTATGGAAGAAATACCCCCAAGCCCCTTTCCCAGGAGGAATACAAATTGCAACGGCCTCAGACTAGAAAACTAAATGCAGCCAGCAGCTCCAACGTAACATACTTCTCTCAATCTCTGTAATTAATCTTCCCTGTCCTTTCTACAAAAGTGGCAGAATAATTCAATCCTGTCTGCTGGCAGAGGCCTCCAGTCTGTGCAGAGGATGTTATAAATACTATTTGCATATTGAACACACCTGTGAGAAAGGCTGGATGTAACAGCTAGAGGGTACAAGGTCAGAGTCATACCAAGGTCACTAATGGCAAGGTTGATCATGAAGTATTCTGCTGGTTTTAGCAAATTCTTTTTCTTGTAGGAAACATACAGAAGAATACTGTTTCCACACAAGGAGCATATTCCTATAGGGGAATATAAAATAAAAAGAGGAATTCATTACTCTCATTTATTGGCTTTTCATTTTTAATACTCTTTGCAAGGAGTAAGGCATTGCCAACCTAGTCAGTGTTTATGGGATGATCTTTTTTCTATGATGAAATTAATTCAACTGAAATTTTTTTGAACACTTAATACCCTTATTTGGTACATCTTCCCAGGAATGCCTTATTTAAGACTCATTTGCAATAATGATTAAGGATACAAAGTGAATCATGGAGAAATAAACTTAAATTATATCTCTATTATCGCCAGATTAAAAAGTTCATTTTCTTAGGATTTGATATAATTCTAGTAGACGATATACTATTTCTAACATTCCAACACGAATAACAGGGAAAGAATATTAATTTGCTCTCTAGCTCGGAATGAGTAGGATAAAACCTAGTTCTTATAGTTGTGGAGAAAAGTATGGCTTAACTAGTAGCCATGCTGATTTCTAGGTTAGAAAGTCATGTATTCAAATTCTAATACCAGAACTCAGTATTGACCTTTCAGCACAGCAGTAAGAGGCTTTACTTCACTTAATATATCCTTATATTTACCAAGCAGGGCTGGCTCCAGCATTTCTGCCGCCCCAAGCAAAAAAAAAAAAAAAAAAGCCGCGATCGGCGGCAGCAGTTCAGTGGCAGGTCCTTCGCTCCTAGAGGGAGTGAGGGACCTGCTGCCCCCGAATTGCTGCAGGTGACGCCCTTTTCCCTTGGCCGCCCCAAGCACCTGCTTGTTAAGCTGGTGCCTGGAGCCGGCCCTATTACCAAGCCAGTAGAATTTTATTTCCATCCTGCCCCCCAACCTCTCAGTATTTTTTCAGATGTTCTCCACAAATTATCTTGCTTTCACTTGAAGGACTATGCTAGCTGGATTCACTGTTATTTTGATTAACAAGGAATTGTAATAAGCAGTAACAAACTGTTTTCTACCGTATTAAACTTATCTCAGGTGCTGAGGGCGGAGACTTTCTTGAAAAGGAAGAGGAGAAGAGGGATTAAACTTCCCCAGATCTAGTCTGATTGTAATAATATTACAGCTTGTCAAAACATTTTGTTCAAAACTTTTTTCATACAAATGGCTTTTTTTCTAAACTGAAAACTTTTCAAAAACTGCTTTAAACATTTTCCTTATTTTTCACCAAACCCAAAAATTTTACAATTTTGAAATGTTGGATTTTCCATATGCACCTACCTGCTCCCCCCCCCCCACACACACACACACAGAAAGCACAGAATGAACAATATCCTGATTTGCTTAATACATATTGACTTTTTCCATTTAAAAAAAAATCCTTTTGCCACTGCAATTTTTGAAAAATTCTTTAACTTTTGAAAACTTAGAATGGAAGAAGGAAACACAAAGAGACAAATGAAAAAGTGAAGAAAAAACTGGGTATCGTTCATTTAGTGACAAAAGAGGGGACCTAAAATTCAAAATATCAACATTTTAAAATATATTTTGCCACAAATTTTTATTTGAACCTTCCAGAATGGGAACACCTTTGAAATGGTTCCACTATTTTGTGAAATAGTTTTTCCATTTTTCCACCAGCTCTACCAAATATTTCATGACATCATATCTCTACAGGAGACATGATCTGAGACTATAAGATCAAATGTGGCCATTGAAGGCATGGGAACTTAAACATTAGAATTACTTTCACTTATCAAAATGGATTGCAACTAGCACATGAAAATTCCATCCACTTTAGTAATACTTGAATGTTCTCAGTATCCGGTCTACGATCATCACTTGGCTCCATAAAAACAACTCACCTTTTCTGTTTGTTTTCAAGGTCCCACAGCACCCAACCCTGTTTGGATTACCAGCTCAAGCTCTGATATGATATCCCAGCATGCACCATGTGGATGTCACAGCTGCTTTAGGACTCTGCTGGAGCATGGAGATTGGGGAAGGTCAGTTTTGTTGTCAGTTTTGTAGTTATTAAATTGTGGAGGGAGAGGGGAATTTAATAAATTACAAAATTATATCTAACATAAAAGTTGCACAGTACTTTTTGTAAAAGCAACTTACCTGACACCCCCTTGCCCAAAAGCCTGGCTCCTTTCTCTTACAAGGTCCTGTAGCAGCTGTGACGCCACTAACATAGTGCATGCTGTAAAATCACACTGAAGCGAGCCAGTGATCTGAGCAGGGTTGGCTATCATGGGATCTGAAAGGGAAAATAAAAATAGTAAGTTACTAGGCAACACACCTTGCTGAATGCCTTTTTAGCAAAAGGTGGGAAAGTGGGGCATAACATATACTGCTGAAGTAGATGGAATTTTCACAATTTCATGTGCAGTTCACTTTCCAGCGAGAGCAAGTTTGCACCTTGCTTTGTTGATGATGATCTGCATGCAGAACATCAGAAACAGAACGAAAGCATCACCAGAAAATTCTAGTTTTCACCTGCAATGAGCAAACAGCAAGACTCACGTATTTGTTTCTAATCAGAAAGTACTTTATAATATATATACCAGTTCCTGCAAAGCTACAAAGAGAGTTAGATTTCCAATTACATTTCAATGGCCAGTCATGCCACAATTCTCCTCTCAGATTCTTTATTTGCTCTTCCAGCCATGAAGTAGGACTGATGTACTATATTGGTGCTCCTTGTCTTGGGGGGTGATGTTGTTTAGAAGGAGATGTTCTTTACAGACAACCCTCAGTTTCTGCATTTGAAACACTTGACTTGGTTCACAGAAAGCAGAGACTAGGGATCAAATTCTCCCACCACCTGGATTTGCATCATACAGCTCAAAAGCCAACATCCATCGCAGAGAAGACCATACTAGCGTAAAGGAGGTCCTCCAGTTGTATACAATGAATGTAGAGATGTCTACACAATTCCCTGCTGACAATGTAACGGGGAAAAGGAGAAAGGGATCCTTCTACATCATCCTTCCACTGCATGCATCCGATGAAGTGGGTTTTAGCCCACGAAAGCTTATGCTCAAATAAATTTGTTAGTATCTAAGGTGCCACAAGTACTCCTCGTTCTTTCTACATCATACTAATCCCTGGCTGTCAGAAGTCATAAATTAAAGCAGTTACCAGGTAGACTGGCCCAGCATACAATATGAGCAGTATCAGGGATTGAAAGAGTGATTTTAAGGCACTTTCTCCCCTATCTCCATGCAATTTGTGCTGTATGCAGTTCAGCTACAGCCAAGGATCTGGCCTTTTCTCAGCTAGAATATGCATTTTGTTTCTTACCCATAAAGAATTCATAAGACCTTATTCACCAATGGTATAACTGGGGTCAAATCTAGTGAAGTCAATGACTGAGGATTTTAGATGCAGAGAAATTCAGTGTTACAGTTCCAGGAGTAACTTGCTCATGTTTAAGCCTCTAAACCTGCATCTGGATCTACTTTCATGGGCCACTGTGCCCATGAGGAGTCTCACTGACTTTCCTGGGACTCCTCCTGAGTACAAGGATTTGCACTACTAGACGTTGATGCTGGATTGGGATTTAAGGATTCAATGTTAACACCATAACCAGAAATACAAAATAGTGCTAACCAGAACCTCATCTGGTATAAGTTGAACCAACCACACAATATTTTGCAGTAAATCATTCTTAAAAATATTTAATGGCTTCCAAAGTTAACACTGTTATTATTGTCAAACTATTATAGTAGATTAAAATTGAATAGGTACTTTCTTTCTGATGAAAAATATGTCACTAATTAATGTGATAGAAGTTGTAATTAGGCCAATCTATTCTTTTATTTTATTGTTATGAAAACTTTGAAGTAATCCGTGTCAGTAATTAACTCCATTTCCAGACCCTCTACATTCTCATCAAACCTTTGGAATGTGAAATAATAAACATGAAACAAACGCAGGAGAAGCTCCAAAACATACTTACCATGAAAACATACTTACCAAACACTGTATAAATCATTCCAACAATAATATCTTCCCCTTCTGTTATTTTGGACTGGAATGTTGCATTAACAAGATAGGAACCCATCTGAAAAACAAGAAAATGGGAATTCAGCATCTGAGAATCTCTCTGTTGGCTTTCTGCGAGACTAGCAATAAGCTATTTGTTGGGGGGCGTTGGTTTGATTTTTCCAGTGTTTGCAATGACAAGTTTGAAGATGAGAGATGTGGCATGGGGTTGTTGCTGAGGAAGGTTAGTTTCTGTCACCCTTGAGGGGTGTCCCTTTGACTCATTAGAACATGAATACATCAAGATTTTCCAAAAAATGTCTTGTGACTCTGTATGCCTCGATTTTTTGATGCTCAACTTGAGAAACATTAAAAGGGAGCTGAATTTCAAAGTGTGAGACTGTTCAGCACTTTCCAAAGATAGGAGTCACGAAAGGCCAAAAACCATGGAAGAAAATCTAAAATTCAACGGGAGCTGGATCAGGCCCTAAGTGACCCTAAGAAAATATAGCGATCTAATATAAGTATAATTTACACTTTTTCTCTTCCTTTTCAACATGTATGGTACATCAATATACTTTCGCAAGTTATTTATTACATGCTTTGACTCACTTAGGTTCACACCCACTTACCAACATGTAAGTGATTTTACCCATCCTGCACATACACACTCATTTCTGAATTTGTCCCATTGAGTCTCTGTGTAAAGAAGTCTAATTGTTCTACTCCTCTTTTCGCCCCTAACAGGATAGCATATAAAAGTGCAAATTAAAGCAGGACATTCCTATATTAATTTACATTTTCTTCTGGCTGGTTGGTTCTTAAATTACACCAACTTGGATTCCCTTACATTTCAGAGAGGGTACTTAAGTAAATCTAAGGGACTCTGACTGCAAGAGATTCTATAGAACATCTCTGAATTTGCCCTCAAGAAATTCTTCAGCAACCGATATTCAACAACAAATAAATTAGAGAAAATAGTGAACTGCTTGCAAAGCGCAAGAAGAATTTGGAATCCTGTTCCAATGGGTGAACTTGAGCCACTTGTACCTTGCCAGGGATTCTCTTGCTACTATGTTAGGGACTACAGAGCACTTCTGCCCCTGGCCCGAGTCTGGCTAGCCAGCAGTGCATCCACTAGTGTTTTCCCAGCTCCCACTGCCCTACTGAGAACGCATCTTGCTCCCAAGAACAACTTTATAGCTAGGCTTGGCAGAATTTGATTTTTTTATATAATTTTAATGGATAATATCAGTTTATTTTAACCATTTTTTCCAATTTTATTGATGTAAAATTTTATGACTCTGGGAAGTTATTGGGGGAGGGAGGAGTCAGACCGTTGTTTAAAGAGAAACATTGAGATGCAAAAAGAGAAAGCATTATAACCATTAAACTACAAATTGTCAACATCACATGTCAAATATATACTACGTAAATATCTTTAAATCAAGTAAATCTAGTAAGTGCTCCAAAAGTAGTTTTCTTACTTTGTCTATCTGTAAATTTCTATCATCATCAATAGAAATATTACCGATAAAAATCTAATCCTTCCAAGTCTATTTATAGCATGTGAGGACAGATGCCCACAACGAAGAAGCCCTAGAAGGGCATGCTAGAGCCAGCAATCACTGAATGCTGACAGGAAACCTGGGGAGGAGGTCATCAAGGGCCACATCTTCAAAGATATTTAGTCTCTTAACTTCCATTGGTCTCAATGCAGCTGGAGAAATTGCTGAGCCTTCCTTGGCCTGCAGTGGAGAGAGGAGTGGCTGAAGGCTACAGGGCCCTTGGGGCAAATGAGCTGCAGTTCATTGCATTTAGCAGTGAAGCATCTCTTTATGTTCAATCTGTTGTGAATTAAACTGCAGGATCTACACATCTCTAAGTGATACTATATAGACCTGTAAGAAATACATTATTGAGGACTCAAGAAAGTCATGTCCCTTCCTATTTTCATGGCCAATGTGGATGATGGGGCTGGTAAGGTTTAGCTGGAACTTTTCCTCAGCAGATGAGACAAATTACAGTTGCTATACAAATAGACTGACAAAAGTAAAGCAACATTCCCTATGCCTGGCCATGAGTCATTGCCATAGGGAATGGTAGATATAATTGCTACTGGCAGCCTTTTCCCCTTCTCAAGTTTCTCTGATTGTGCTTCTTGATAAAAATAATAAAGGTTCATTGCTCTCTCTGTTCTGTAACTGTCATATGATTAAGTGCCCTAAGGGCAATTTCACCCCACATCCCTTAGCATAATAGCAGGAAATGATGTAGTCATGCAATTTTGCACATTTGATTTTAGTGCAGCATATAAAATGTCAGAAAAAACAAGGTACAAAAGTCATCTTAACAAATGGTCTAAGTAGGGTCTGTACTTAACACTCTGGATCTGAGCCAACCACTGTATACACACATTTAGTAAGAAGGTTACAGCCTGCTTCACTCCTGCAACGTGGTAGGTAGAGGTAATCTGCATTCAGCTGGTCTGTCTTCACTTCAGCTTTTCTTAACTGAATTTGAATTAAGTCAATTCTTAAGTTTCACTGTCACTATTCCATGGATTCTTTTTAAATAAACTGTTAGATCCTCAGCCAGTACAAACAAGTGTAGTTTCACTAAAAATCAATGGAGTTACACTAATTCAGACCACCTAAGGGTCTGGATCTTTACTTCCAATGGCAATCATGCTTCTTAATTGTCTATTTTCATTAGCTTTATTGGCAAATGCATTTACTGGTAGGAATGTTCTCTGAAACAGAACTAAGTCAACAGAAAGTGAAATTTGAATTTTATTCAGTTTATTTTTAATAAATCACTCATTAACCATCAACTGCAGCAGTGACTATTCACAGCAGAAGCCTGATTATAAGATTTACTAGTGTCCATTACTGTAGCATGTGAGCGCCCTCAAAAGAAGAGGAACAAAGAGGACTAGGGTAATTATAGACCAGTCAGCCCAACTTTGGTACCTGGAAAAATACTGAACAAATTAAAAAATCGATTTGCAATCACCTAGAGGATAACAGGGTTATAAGTAATAACCCGTATGGATTTGTCAAGAACTAATCATGCCAAACCAACCTAATTTCCTTCTTTGACAGGGTTCCAGGCCTAGTGGATAGGGGGAAGGAGTAGACATGACATATCTTGATTTTAGTAAGGCTCTTGACACAGTCTCCCATGACATTCTCATAAGCAAACTACGGAAATAAGGTCTAGATGGAATTACTATAAGATGGGTGCACAATTGGTTGAATGACCATGCTCAAAATGTAGCTATCAGTGATTTACTGTCAAACTGGGAGGGCTCATCTAGAGGATCCCACAGTGGTCAGTCCTGGGCCCAATACTAGTCAATATTTTAATTGAGTGGAGAGTATGCTTATAAAATTTTCAGATGACACCAAGCTGAGAAGGGTCGCAATCACTTTGGAGGACAGGATTAGAATTCAAAACAACCTTAAATTAGAGAATTGCTCTGAACTCAACAAGATGAAATTCAATAAACAGAAGTACAAAGTACTCGACTTGGGAAAGAAAAATTAAATGCACAACTACACAATAGGGAATAAGTGGTAGTAGTGCTGAAAAGGATCTGGGGGTTATAACTGATCACAAACTGAATATGAGTCAACAATATGAAGCAGTTGCAAAAAAGGTTAATAGTCTGGGATTTATTAACAGGAGTGTCATATGTAAGATATGGGAGGTTATTGTCCAGCTCTATTTGGTGCTGGGGAAGCCTCCACTGGAGTCCTGTGTCCAGTTCTGAGCACCAGACTATAGGAAAGATGTGGACAAAATAGAGAAAGTCCAGAGGAAAGCAACAAAAATGATAAACTGTTTAGAAAACTTGACCTATGACCTTAACCTATGGCAATAACAAAAGAAAGAAACTGAGAGACAACTTAGGGCTAGTTTACAGTGGGAAGGCTTTACCACTACAGCTATACTGGTATAGCTATACCTGAAGATGCTCCCCTAGTGCAGACGTAACTTATACTGACACAAGGTGATCTTCTGTGCTACATTGGTCAGAGACGTGGATTTTTTCACATCCCTGACTGACACAGCTATGCCAGCAAAATGTTGTAGTGCAGACCCAGCCTTCAATGGTGTTCTACATTACTCTAGTTGTGTGAGTATAAATCAGTGTAATTTAGATGCTACCTAATGTCTTAAGTCTGCCCTCAAATATGCACGTGCAATTCCCGTTATCTTCAAAGGGAGTAGCACAGGTGAAAATGAGGGCAGAATTGGGTCCTCTGTACTGATAAAACTTCATAGTACACCTCATTATTTGTACACCATAAACCTACTGCAAACATAGAAATAATTTCATTTGCTATTAAAATCCAGCTACCTATCAAGTGGAAAGTGGTAGCTGTTAAATGGTACATAGCAACAGTGCACGCCAGTTTGGGTCAAAAATAAATGAAGAATGTAGTATCCAGTTGAAAATGTAGGCAAATTTTATGGGAATAAAATACAATTACTAGCAATGGGCAATTGGAAAACCAAGCAAATGGGGAAATATTCTTCCGCAAAATGTTTGATTAAGAAAGTAAATTTTGCTTTGACTGTATTAATAACTACAGCACATATTTTGGTCTAAACATTTTTCAACCAAAAAAAATGCAGATTTGGGACAACTGAAACATTTCACAAATTTATGTCAATTTCGGCAAATTATTTCATTTGCAAAACCAAAAAATTTCAAAAATGCCAAAATGAAATGTTTTGATATTTTGAGGCTAATTTCACAAGGAGACTTAGGCATCATTCACAAAACCAAGGACATGACCTACTTATTTGCCATAGCCCCAGGCCAGTGCATTCATTTCAGCTTTGTAAGCCCTGGGTTCAAGCCTCCACTCCAGAGCAGGCATCTGGAGCAGGGACTTGAACCCAAGTCTTCCCTCTCTGATGTAATGCACTAGCCACCAAGTTATTAGGTATTCTGGGGTGAGTCTCCCTCAGTATCTCCTGTTGAAGCTGCTCCATTTTGTATTAAAACACCAGCCTAAAGAGTCATACTCTCTCTCCCTCTCTCTCTGACCCAATGAATGTTTATTTATACAAAGCATCGATAATTTCAGTTTTGGGTTGACCTGATTTTGGGGGGGGAGGGTGGGGGGAACTGTGTGTAAACCAAAAATATCAGTTATCCACACAGCTCTATTCATAACCCATGTGTGTTTGATATCAGGGAGCATTCTGGAACTTGAGCTTCATTAGTGTGAACACTAGCAAAAAGAACATTTTTAGCTTGAATGCTCAAATATTCACTGAAATTGTATATCAAAATGGACATTTGGTTGGAAATGTTGCATTGGTTAGTTGCATATTTCAGGTAATTTTGTTTCTCGCCCTGAAGGGATGACTTATGTAATTAATCGACCAACACAGAAAATTAGAAATGTGTTAATATACAATTCAAATTTTGCTCTGTGCTACTGTCCAAGGACAGATCCTATAGTTTGTGAGAGCTGACAAGATCAATTGTGATGGCACAGCAACGGACCAGAATAATGACAATCCAATGATAAATTACAGTAATATCTTAATCATTCCATCACACAACCGTTAATACAGGAGAACAGAATGTGCAGAGTCATCACGTATTCGATCCATTGGAACATCCTTTCTGGGGTTTTAAAAGTGGCTACCACCAATCTGGACAAATACAGAGAGAATGCTGTTGGCTACAAAGGGAATTGGCAAGACTGAGGGAGTCTAACAATCAATGTGATGACACAGATTTGTAATGTCAGAGCCTCTAGAGCAGCGTTTCTCAAATGCAGCAGGGGATTTTCTTGCAGCCACAGCCTCCTGGGCTATGACTGGGGGGGGAGAGAGCAAAGCAGCAGCCCTTCCCCCTCCCTCTTGCTCCTGGATGCACCACCTTGTTGTTAATTGCTGGGGCTGCCAGCAAGGGTTGGGCCCTGTCCCACTCTGGAGGCACCTGGGGCACAACACTGGAGGAACAGGCACCTGGTGAGTTCCCACCCACCCCCCTTCAGCCCTGGGATGGCGGGGGGCAGGCTCTGGCTGTGGGGCTTCGGGCTCCAATCCAGGACTCTGGATGCCTGGTGGCAGACCCCTGGCTCCAGCCACGTGACTTCAGGCTCTGTCCCCCCGCTGCCTCCCATGACTCCCTCATTCAGAGTTTAATTTGTTCCCAGGCTTGCCGGGACTGAGTAAGCCTGCTGTGAATAGCAATACTTTTATATTTGTTAATATCACTTTCACAACAGACTTACTAGCTAGCAATAAATAAATTACAATGATTTGGACATGTATATGTGCATATTTATTTGTTTTTCCTAAAACTAATTACATATTTTAGGAAAAAGTATGAGAGCAGCCACTAGCAAGAGTTGGTGGCTGCACTCTGAGGTAATCAAATAATTTGTCCTGAGAACCCCTGCTCTAGAGCCTGAGTAGTACCTAGATATCCAGATAGCAGCTGTGGCCAACAGATTTTGTTTTCATCCACACTTGATGAGATGTCTGTGACCATTTATTTCTGATATGACAAAACAAAAAACTGTGGCGAGGTTCCATATCAAAATTATATTGCTATAGTGCACTGGGGTACATCCGAAGATTAGCCAGAAGATGAAGTTAGAACAGAATGTGTCACCACTCCATTAGACACAATATCTCACTGGAATCCTTAATGTCAGTGCTCTGTGATCCACTGACCATTATCTTCCAGGTGGAATTCAAGATATTGGTTTTAAACTATAAATCCCTAGGTGTTCTAGGATTTGGTTATTTGTGAAGCCACCTCCTTCTCCATGCAATAACTGTGCAGCAACAACCAATGGAAATGTCGAAGCTAGAGTTCATCCCTTCCTTGGTTTTAGATGAGATAGGGCAGCTGGCAGGCCATTTTACATGAGTATTCTGCGACTCAGGAATTCAGAAAAATCACAGACACTTCTATTATACTGTGATGCAATATTGTATATTTATTATTGTAAATATGCCCAAAACAATGGCCAAGCACTTCATATATAAATGAAACCACCAAGATATGAAATAAACTTGTATTGCCTATTCAGAGCATCTGCTGATGTTGTTTGTGATGATTCAACTAATGAATTGATCTGTATTTGCATGGATAATATTACTCCAAGACAGTAGACTGGGCCCCATTTTTCTGTAGCTCTGCATCTGGAAGATGATCAGGCTTCTAGATGATGTATAATGTAAGGGGGAAATGAGGGGAAACAGTTTAAGAGTGCTGGTTCCTCACGGAACACAATCAGCATTTCAAACCAAATGTGACGAAGTAGGAATTTTTTGTAATAGTTTTATTAAGCTTGTGTGTGCCCAGTTTCCTCTGTGTGCTGCATTGTTACCTAGGAGGTGGAAAAGGACAGTTTGCTCTCAGGGCAGGCAAAGAGACATAGATATGGGTATCACCTCAGTGTCTGGGTCTTACGTCCCATATCAATGAGAATATAATGGCAGATCCAATTGCCCAGATATTGATGCCTAACAACTAGTGACCCAGAGACTTCCCCACCTCTCAAAGAGGGCCTAAGCAGCATTTCCCCAACTCAGGGGCAAAAGGACTGGAGAAGTGTGAGGTGGGGGATAAGTGTTGACTGCTGGAGGCAATTGGAAGCTCTGACCTGGGATTCAGACCAATGAGGTCAGACAGATAGAGAGACAGACCTTGAACAATGGGTTCACCTCAGCTTGTTTGGGCACTGGGCTACCCAGACTGGACTATGCTTTAACCTTCATTCCTCTATGCTACCCTGAGAATTCCCTAGGCAGTGGTCCAGATGACTACTAATCACTACTGCTTTCACAACACTGTGCGAGTGTCACTGCAAATACTTGGCAAGGTGCATTAGAGCATGAAAGTCCATCGAGGGTCTGTCTCAGACTCACTGAACAGAGCTCACATTATGAAGAAGGAGTGCTCCACGTCCAGAGGTCCAGTCTAAGGAGGTGGTGAAGCATGTAGCTTACCCTGGAGGAAGTTGAGACCACTTGGGAGTCTGGCACACTTGAAGGGGTTCCTGCTACAGACTGTTCCAAAATTGGGGCCGTAGCACCAAACCTGTGGATCCATGACACCAAGGATATTTTTGTTATCCTTTTTCATGCATATGCAAGACATACACAAAAGGGAGTGCTACAATCTTACACTGCTAACTGAAGTTTTCACAGTGGTTGAACTTTTTGGCCACCCCCTGCCCACACACACTGTTCAAAAGGGTGTAATTTCTAAGCCCTCTGTATCCCTACTGTTTGAAGTTGTTGTGGTACAGGAGCAGACATCAGATTCCATGTGCTCTGTATTACAAGTGTTCACATATTACCATCTGAAGTAAAGAATCCCATGCCTTCAAAGAACCAAATCTGAGTTTGAACTGTGTCTCATTTGGTGAGCCACCCAGGAGGGTTTGTGAGCTGCTGGTCCCTGAAGCTGGAAAACAACCCTTCAAGACAGCAGAGCCTAGAAAGCAATACAGCTAACCGCTGCAGTGCTGAACAGTGCAGATGGATATACTGAGCACAGGGCACAAAAATGGGGGGAGGGATAGCTCAGTGGTTTGAGCATTGGCCTGCTAAACCCAGAGTTGAGAGTTCAATCCTTGAGGGGGCCATTTAGGGATTTGGGGCAAAAATCTGTCTGGGGATTAGTCCTTCTTTGAGCAGGGGGTTGGACTAGATGATCTCCTGAGGTCCCTTCCAACCCTGATATGCTGTGATGGAAGAATCTATGCATACAGCTAGAGAAGCAGTTTTACCAGATACAGAGAAAAGATCTCATTATTTGTTCTCAAATATTTCAGGAAATAAGCAAAGCAGAGTTATAGGAAAGATCTGGTCAATACTTCAGGCACATTAGTCAGTACTTATACGGTGAGTATAAGTTGCCAGTTCAGAAGATCAGGGCATGTCTGTGTTGCTAGACCAAAAGGACAGGATATGGCAAATAGCCAATCCACCTCTAATGAAGGACACAAAAGAGAATGCAATCCCAATAAGAGAAACAACAGTGGTATAAGCTCTGCAGTGGGACACCTGATAAGGAAGAATTTTATAGTGACAGAACATATTGGAGGTTTGAATTGGAAGGATGGACTGCATTTTTCTAGTCTGGTCCATAAGATAGAAACAGGACTACAAAGGAGCTATTCAGAACATGAAATAATAGAGGCAGTGGGTAAGCAATTTGCCCTGGAACAAGTCTTTGGAGCTACTTGGAAGGAAATAGTACTGTGATTAGGACCCAATCAAATTCCTAATCCATTTTGGTCAATTGGTGTTCTTTATCTCAAAAAGCACTACTCACAGTCAAGTTGGTAGTACCTGAAAGGTACCAAAGACAAGTTCCTATGCAGAGGTACAGAAAAACATGGGTCACCTACATGCTGAGTTATTAACATTGCTAGAGACCATTTTTATTGGCCCCATATGAAGGAGGATATTGAGCACTATGTAACTCAGGTCTGTCAGTGCCTGAAACAGAGGAAACTGAGCCAATATACCAAAGCTCTTTTACATCCTATTAGTAACACAGAACCATTTGAACTAGTCTCAACTGACTTTCTTCATTTTGAGAAAAGCAGCGGGTATGAGTATATCCTGGTCATTACGGACCACTTTACCAGGTTTACACAGACTTATAGAATCATAGGATTGGAAGGGACCTCAAGAGGTCATCTAGTCCAGTCCCCTGCACTCATGGCAGGACTAAGTATTATCTAGATCATCCCTGACAGATGTTTGTCTAACCTACTCTTAAAAATCTCCAATGATAGAGATTCCACAACCTCCCGAGGCAAATTATTCCAGTACTTAACCATCCTGATAGTTAGGAAATTTTTCTTAATGTCCAAACTAAACCTCCCTTGCTGCAATTTAAGCCCATTGCTTCTTGCCTTTCCTCAGAGGTTAACAACAACAATTTTTCTCCGTCCTCCTTGTAATAAGTTTTTAGGTACTTGAAAACTGTTATGGGTCCTCTCAGCCTTCTCTTCTCCAGACTAAACAAACCCAATTTTTTCAGTCTTACCTCATAGGTCACGTGTTCTAGACCTTTAATCATTTTTGTTGCTCTTCTTGGGACTTTCTCCAATTTGTCCACATCTTTCCTGAAATGTGGCACCCAAACCTGGACACAATACTCCAGTTGAGGCCTAATCAGCACGGAGTAGAGCAGAAGAATTACTTCTCATGTCTTGCTTACAACACTCCTGCTAATACATCCTAGAATTATCACTTTTTTTGCAACAGTATGACATTGTTGACTCATATTTAGCTTGTGGTCCACTATGATCCCCAGATCCCTTTCCGCAGTACTCCTTCCCAGGCAGTCATTTACCATTTTGTATGTGTGCAACTGACTGTTCCTTCCTAAGCGGAGTACTTTGCATTTGTCCTTATTGAATTTCATCCTATTTACTTCCGACCATTTCTCCAGTTTGTCCAGATTATTTTGAATTATAATCCTATCCTCCAAAGCAATTACAACCCCTCCCAGCTTGGTATCGTCAGCAAACTTTATAAGTGTACTCTCTATGCCCTGGTCTACACTGCGAGGTTAGGTCGAATTTAGCCGCATTAGGTCGATTTTATAAGCAATGCGTCTACACAACCAACACCATTCTGTCATCCTAAAGGGTTCTTAAAATCGACTGCTGTACTCCTCCCAGACGAGGGGAGTAGCACTAAAATCGACCTTGCTGGGTCGAATTTGGGGTAGCGCAGACACAATTCGACAGAATTGGCCCCCGGGAGCTATCCCAGAGTGCTCCAATGTGACCGCTCTGGAGAGCACTTTGAACTCCGATGCACTAGCCAGGTACACAGGAAAAGCCCCAGGAAATTTTGAATTTCATTTCCTGTTTGGTCAGCGTGGCAAGCTCAGGAGCACAGGTGACCATGCAGTCCCAGAATCGTAAACGCTCTCCAGCATGGACCGAACGGGAGACACTGGATCTGATTGCTGTATGGGGAGAAGAATCTGTGCAGGCCAAACTCTGATCAAAAAGAAGAAATGCTGATATATATGCCAAAATCACACAAGGCATGGTGGAGAGAAGCTACAAAAGGGACACACAGCAGTGCCACGTGAAAGTTAAGGCACTCAGGCAAGCCTACCAAAAGACAAAGGAGGCAAATGGTCGCTCTGGGTTGGTCACTTCTATGATCAGTTGCATGGCATTCTAGGTGGGGACCCTACCACTATCGCACCACTGTCCATGGACACCTGCAAGAAGGGAATCTCATGCAAAAGGGAGGAGGATTTTGTGGATGAGGAAGAGGAGGAGGAGAATGTGCAGCAGGCAAGCAGAGAATCCGTTCTCCCCGGCAGCCAGGACCTTTTCATCACCCTGGAGCCAATAGCCTCCCAAGGCAGGTTCCTGGACCCTGAAGCCGGAGAAGGCACCTCTGGTGAGTGCACATTTGTAACTATACTTCAGGGTTTAAAAGCAATTGTGTTTAATGTTTAATTTGCCCTGAACAATTGGGATGCATTCGCGGCCAGTACAGCTACTGGAAAAATCTGTTAACATGTTTGGGAATGGAGCAGGAATCCTCCAGAGACATCTCTGTGACGTTGTGCAGTCTATATGGTTTTATAAAAATATAAGTGAATGTAATGTAACTGGGATATGCTTCATGCAAAAGGTCTCTTGTAAGGTATCATTACAAAGCTCATAATCTACTGAGTGTGATCATCCTATTTGTAGAAATGTACCACTCTTGTATCTAAAACTAGAAATATAAAACATAACTCTGAGGGCCTATTGTAATTATGTAAAGTGTGGGCCATTAAGGATGGTTTGGAATCTTGATGACTCCCATTGTCTGCAGATGGCTGTATTTACCTGTGAGTCTTCCTGTATACCTGTGTGCTGGCAAGTGAGTAATGAAGTCTTGCAGTGACATGTGATCATGTCACCTGAACTGGAATCCATCTTTAACCTGGTGCTTTTCCAGTGAGGGGGGGGTGGAAACCCAGAGGGACAAAGGGTTCCCGCCTTATGCAAAAGATATACAAAGGGGTGGAAGAGAACAAGGGGGGAGAGGAGCCATCATGAAGAATCCCCTAGCTATCACCTGAGCTGCAACAAGAGCTGTACCAGGGGAAAGAATTGTGCCCAGGCCTGGAAGGTGTCCAGTCTGAGAAAAAGCTTACTGAAGTATCTCTGAGGGTGAGATTATCTGTATTCAGTTTGATTAGGCATAGATTTGCGCATTTTATTTTATTTTACTTGGTGATTTACTTTGTTCTGTCTGTTATTACTTGGAACTACTTAAATCCTACTGTCTGTATTTAATAAAATCACTTTTTACTTATTAATTAACTCAGAGTATGTATTAATACCTGGGGGAGCAAACAACTGTGCATATCTCTCTATCAGTGTTATAGAGGGCGAACAATTTCTGGGTTTGCCCTGTGTCACGGAGTATTGGGGAACTCAGGGCCCTGCACCCCCGGCTTCCTGCGATTCACCATGACTCTCAGCCAGCCAGTAAAGCAGAAGGTTTATTTGGATGACAGGAATACAGTCCAAGACAGGTCTTGCAGGCACAGACAACAGGGCCCCCCTCAGTTAGGTCCAGCTTGGGGTCCCAGGGCATCCCAGCCCCCCTCAGTTTGGGGGGTCAGAGCCATCTCTCCAGCCCGCTTCCCACACTCTGCCTTCAGCGACCCCTCCCACAGCCTTTGTTCAGTTTCCCGGGCCAAGGTGTCACCTGGCCTCCAACCCCTTCCTGGGTTCTCATGTTACATGCTCAGGTATGTTCCTTCGGGCAGACTCCCATCCCCCAATGCAGACTATCCTAGCCACACTCCCCTGTCAGCATTCACACACCACAGTAAGAACAGTCCCAGTTCGTCACACCCTGCATAAGCTTTATGCAGGGTAAAACGGATTTATTTGGGTTTAGACCCCATTGGGAGTTGGGCATCTGAGTGCTAGAGACAAGCACACGTCTGTGAGCTGTTTTCAGGTAAACTTGCAGCTTTGGGACAGGAGATTCAGACCCTGGGTCTGTGTCTGGAGCCAGACGGAAGTGTCTGGCTCAGCAAGACAGGGTGCTGGAGTCCTGAGCTGGCAGGGAAAACAGAAGCAGGAGTAGTCTTTGCATATCGGGTGGCAGCTCCCAAGGAGGTTTCTGTGATCCAACCCGTCACAATCTCCATAAAGCTCTCCTGGAGGTACTCTCAAAACCTTTGCAGATGGTTTCTGGGGAGGGCTGCTTTATTTCCTACTCCATGGTAGGACACTTTACCACACCAAACCAGTAGCAAGTAGTCTGAAATCATTGCAGCACAAAGCATGGCAGCGAATGGTCCTGGGTTTCGGTCGCATTCAAGCAACATTATGTCTTTATCTTTCTGTGTTAGCCTCAGGAGAGTGATTTCATTCATGGTCACCTGGTTGAAATAGGGGAATTTTTGTAAGGGAACAGTAAAAGGACCCCATTCATGCTGGGCTGTTTGCGATTGGCTAAAAGGGATCATCCCTGAGAATAGCCACACAGCGGGGAGGGGAGGGTGAAGGGATCATCCAAGAGAATAGCCACGCGGTGGGGTGGGAGGAGGGGTGTGCTGCACATCCACCCCAAAACCGAAGCCCCTCCTTTTAAATGGCAAACCCAACCAGCATTGCTTGCTATGGGAAAGGAGGGTGCTTCAGTTTGAAACCATTCCCAACTGTTATGAAGGCAGAAGAAGCCAACCCTGCGTACCCTTTGGCTTACCATGGCTGCCTGGAAACTGAATTCTGTTGCCCAGCTGTGTGTGATGTGTCACCATACTAGGAAGCGCTCAATATAAAAGGCAAAATGCGACCTTGTACTTAAAGCACATGTGCTGTCTGCTGTGAATTGCTTGATTCACTGTGAAAGAGTCTCCCTTTTGTTCGCAGAAATCTTAAATTTTATTCTCCCTTTTTATCTCCCTGCAGGTGCAGATGTTTCTGTGCTCTCCCTATCATCTCCCTCCCTGAGGTTATTGCAGATTAGAAGGCAAAAAAAAAAAAAAACCACACTCACAATGACATGTTTTCTTCCCGCACTGATAGGGCACAGCTGAATGCATGGAGGCATTCAGTGACAGAGGCCAGGAAAGCATTAAGTAAGAGCGATCAGAAGACACAGGAGGCGATGCTGAGGCTAATGGGGGAGCAAATGGACATGATCAAGCATCTGGTGGAGCTGCAGGAAAGGCAACAAGAGCCCAGACCACCACTGCATCCACTGTATAACCGCCTGCCCTCCTTCCCAAGTTCCATATCCTCCTCACCCAGATGCCCAAGAATGCAGGGTGCTCCAGGCACCCAGCGACTCCACTCCAGAGGATGGCCCAAGCAACAGAAGGCTGTCATTCAAACAGTTTTGATTTGTAGTGTGGCTACAATAAACAATGCGGCCTTGCCCTTCCCTCCTCCCCCACCCCACCTGGGCTACCTTGTCAGTTATCTCACTTTTTTAAATTAATAAATAAAGAATGCATGGTTTCAAAACAATAACGACTTTATTTCCTTTGCCAGCTGTGATCAAAGGGGGCAGAAGGGTTGGCTTACAGGGAATTAAATCAGCAAAAAGGGCAGGTTTGCATCAAGGAGAAACACACACAACTGTCACACTGTAGCCTGGCCAGTCATGAAACTGGTTTTCAAAGCCCCTATGATGTGCAGTGCGCCTAGCTGCGTTCGTCTAATCGCCCTGGTGTCTGGCTGCTCAAAATCAGCTGCCAAGCGATTTGCCTCAACCTCCCAGCCCACCATAAATGTCTCCCCCTTACTCTCACAGATATTATGGAGCACACAGCAAGTGCAATGACAATGGGAATATTGGTTGCGCTGAGGTCTAACCTTGTCAGCAAACAGCGCCAGCGAGCTTTTAAACGTCCAAAGGCACATTCTACCATCATTCTGAACTTGCTCAGCCTATAGTTGAACTGCTCCTTACTACTGTCCAGGCTGCCTGTGTACTGCTTCATGAGTCATGGGAGCAAGGGGTAGGCTGGGTCCCCAAGGATAACTATTGGCATTTCAACATCCCCAATGGTAATTTTCTGGTCTGGGGAGTAAATCCCTTCTTGCAGGTACTCGAACAGACAGGAGTTCCTAAAGATGCGAGCATCAGGCACCTTTCCCGGCCATCCCACGTTGATGTCCATGTTTGGCAAGGTGATCCGGTTCCAAGATAGGGATATGCGTTCCGTCTATCACCCCACCACAGTTAGGGAACCCCATTGCAGCAAAGCCATCCACTATGACCTGCACATTTCCCAGAATCACTACCCTTGTTAGCAGAAGGTGAGTGATTGCATTAGCTACTTGGATCACAGCAGCCCCCACAGTAGATTTGCCCACTTCAAATGGATTCCCGACTGACCGGTAGCAGTCAGGCATTGCAAACTTCCACAGGGCTATCGCCACTCACTTCTCAACTGTCAGGGCAGCTCTCGTCTTGGTATTCCTGTGCTTCAGGATGGGGGAAAGCAACTCACAAAGTTCTAGGAAAGTGGCCTTATGCATGCGAAAGTTTCGCAGCCACTGGGAATCATCCCATACCTGCAACACTATGTGGTCCCACCAGTCTGTGCTTGTTTGCTGGGCCCAGAATCGGTGTTCCCATGTGTCAGCCTGCCCCACTGCCGCCATGATGTCCCAATTGCCACATCCTGTGCTTTCAGGAATGTCTGTGTCCATGTCCTCATCACAATCGTCTTCGTGCTGGCTGCTCCTAGCTAGGCTCTGCACATACTGCAGGATAATGCGGAAGGTGTTTACAATGCTCACAACAGCAGCGCTGAGCTGAGTGGGTTCCATGCTTGCCGTACTTTGGCATCTGCATGGGTAACCCAGGAAAAAAGGCATGAAATGATTGTCTGCCTTTGCTTTCATGGAGTAAGGGAGGGAGGGAGGGGAAACTGATGACAATGTTTTTGCCCCATCAGGAATTGGGAGCTTAACCCAGCGGAGACTGCGGGGACTGTGGGATAGCTACCCACAGTGCACCACTGTGCTTGTGAGTCAAGCTGGCCACGGTATTGAGGACGCACTCCGCCATCTTAATGCGCTTAGTGGAGACATACACAATTGCCTGTATAAAATCACTTTCTAAAGATCGACTTCTATAAAATCGACCTAATTTCGTAGTGAAGACATATCCTATGCCATTATCTAAATCATTGATGAAGATATTGAACAGAACCAGACCCAGAACTGATCCCTGCAGGACCCCACTCATTATGTCTTTACAGCATGACCGTGAACCATGATAACTACTCTCTGGGAATGGTTTTCCAACCAGTTATGCACCCAACTTATAGTAGCTCCATCTAGGTTGCATTTCCCAAGTTTGTTTATGAGAAGGTCATGTGAGACAGTATCAAAAGCTTTACTAAATTCAAGATATACCACACCTACCGCTTCCCTCCTATCCACAAGGCTTGTTACCCTGTCAAAGAAAGCGATGAGGTTGGTTTGATACGATTTGTTCTTGACAAATCCATGCTGACTGTTACTTATTACCTCATTATGTTGTAGGTGTTTGCAAATTGATTGCTTAATTATTTGCTCCATTATCTTTCCGGGTACAGAAGTTAAGCATTATGTTAAGTTAAGAATTATGTACCAAAAAAACTGCATTCAAAAATAAAACAATGTAAAACTTTAGAGCCTACAAGTCCACTCAGTCCCACTTCTTGGTCAGCCAATCACTCAGACAAACAAGGTTGGTTATAATTTGCAGGAGATAATGCTGCCTGCTTCTTGTTTACAATGTCACCTGAAAGTGAGAACAGACGTTCGCATGGCACTGTTGTAGCTGGCGTTGCAAGATATTTATGTGCCAGATGCGCTAAAGATTCATATGTCCCTTCATACTTCAACCACCATTCCAGAATACATGCATCCATGCGGATGACGGGTTCTGCTCGATAACGATCCAAAGCAGTATGGACTGATGCATGTTCATTTTCATCATCTGAGTCGGATACCACCAGCAGACGGCTGATTTTTTTTTTTTTTTGGTTGGTTTGGGTTCTGTAGTTTCCGTATGAGAGTGTTGCTCTTTTAAAACTTTTAAAAACATGCTGCACTCCTCATCCCTCTCAGATTTTGGAAGGCACTTCAGATTCTTAAACCTTGGGTGGAGTGTTGTAGCTATTTTTAGAAATCTCACACCGGTACCTTCTTAGCATTTTGCCAAATTCTGTCAAATTTGTGAAACTGTTCTTAAAGCGCACATGTGCTGGGTCATCATCTGAGACTGCCATAACATGAAATATATGCAGAATGTGGGTAAAACAGAGCAGGAGACATACAGTTCTCCCCCCAAGGAGTTCAGTCACAAATTTAATTGACGCTTTTCTTTTTTAAACGAGCATCATCAGCATGGAAGCATGTCCTCTGGAATGGTGGCCAAAGCATGAAGGGGCATACGAATGTTTAGCATATCTGGCATGTAAATACCTTGCAACACAGGCTGCAAAAGTGCCATGTGAACACCTGTTCTCACTTTCAGGAGACATTGAAAATAATAAGCAGGCAGCATTATCTCCCCTCAATGTAAACAAACTTGTTTGTCTTAGCGATTGGCAGAATAAGAAGTAGGACTGAGTGGACTTGTAGGCTCTAAAGTTTTACACTGTTGTTTTTGAGTGCAGTTATGTAACCAAAAAAATCTGCATTTGTAAGTTACACTTTCACAATAAAGAGATTGCACTACAGTACTTGTATAAGGTGAATTGAAAAATACTATTTCTTTTATCATTTTTACAGTGCATATATTTGTAATAAAAAATAATAATATAAAGTGAGCACTGTGCACTTTGTATTCAGTGTTGTAATAGAAATCAATATTGAAAATGTAGAAAAACATCCAAAAATATTTAATAAATTTCAATTGGTATTCTATTATAATAAGTGCAATTAATCGCGATTAAAAAAATTAATCACGATCAATTTTTTGAGTTAATTGCATGAGTTAACTGCAATTAATTGACAGCCCTAAATTAAATTATATCAAATCAAAGTCAGGATCTTGTTTTTCTAAATAGCTATCAGTGTCCAATTCTCATAACATATTTTTAGAACAGGAGTGTCTTAACTTTAACTTCCCAACATTCTTTGTTACATAGCTGTAGGCAGTAAGCCACACTCTACCCAAATGGCCTGCACTGTCGTAAATAGTACCAGATTAGATATGCTATTTTCATTGTTTCACGTGGAGAAGAAAAAAAAAAGACACACCTCTCAGTCCACAGAGATTTTTATACCATGTCCACCAGCAAAGTAGTTGAGAGCTTTACAAAAGATGGAGGCTGCATTCAAAATCAGCCATGGGACTAATCTCCTCCCTACTTTTCCCCCTGGCAATCAAAGCTATGACCTCCTGCCTCCAACAGCAGTTAAAAACCTGAATAACTTTCTGTGGTACCATAAATGGTAGCTGGGGCAGCTTTCCAGATAGAATAATAGAGGATTCAGGGTTACTGCTTGAGCTGGCAACATTTTGACAAATGTTCATTTAAATTCAAAGGGAAATTTTGTTTAACCTTCTTTACGCTCCTTTTGTGTTTGCTTCCCCATGAATACTAAAGCACTGGAGTTTCTGTAGCATAAATATGCCCAAAAAGTGATTTAGAGAGCCACATCCTCAGATGATCAGTACAGCTTCACTGATTAACTTCAACACATTCACTTGCTCATAGGCACCAGCTGAGGGTCAGGCCATTAAAATACTTGTGAAAAGTAAGTTTTGAATTGCATATCTGATTGGTCAAAGCAAAGTTTGCAATTTATGCTACGTTGGTTAGTTACATCCAATCAGAGACAGACATAGTGCAGATTGCAAATATGTAAACAATATGCAAACCAAGAATTATTCACTGAATACATTTACAAACAATTTCAAATAATGAATCATTTCATTATTTCGCAGTCTATTCACTAACAGGGGAAAAAAAGAATTTCTCAGATAATTTGCTCCTTTCCATTGCCAACAATTTTCCTCTGAATGTTCAGATTAGTAGAAACTCTAATGTCATGATTAGTCCCTGTATGTTGCTTAGGGGTGGCAGCAGATTATGTTTGCAGTTGTTCAACTGAACATTGTAATTAATGTCAAAAAACAATTAATTTGACTCAGGGCCGAAAAATCTGATTTAGTTTGGGGAAATTAGATTCTGTTTGTCACTAAGGGAAAGGGTAATAATATAAACAGAGTTATATTGTCAAATAAATTATGATAATCTTTGTTGAACAAGGATATTCTAGAAGTAGTTTTGATTCCAACTAGCAAGAGGTTTTCCACTAATGACTGAATAATTAGCAGTATTTGCAAGTCAAAAAATACACAGTTGCTTTGCTTGATCACTGAAGCATCTCTGCCTGAAGAAAAGCAACTCCCAGGAGTTTTATATGCAGTATTCTCTAGGCTATATCAGACACAAGATTTGAAGCCCTAATGTATGGAGGCAATGCCTATCATCCTCACCATCTCCAGAAAGTAACACTAGATTTCAAGCAACAGAGGGTCCTGTGGCACCTTTAAGACTAACAGAAGTATTGGGAGCATAAGCTTTCGTGGGTAAGAACCTCACTTCTTCAGATGCAAGACTTCTTGCATCTGAAGAAGTGAGGTTCTGACCCACGAAAGC